>NW_026601526.1:0-46625 GCF_029448725.1 Salvelinus fontinalis
TCTGTTGTGTCCTGCTAGGACCGCCCGGCGTCCGGTAACCATCTCACGTGTCTTTACTAAGTCAACCTCAGAAACACACACCAAAACACTCATACACACACTGTATGTGAAATTGTACTGTGACAAACACATATCATTTGGAATTTAGGGTGCTTCAACAAGCACTCTTGAATATGACCTGCATAGTAAATCAAATGCTAAAAGGATAAAGAATGTAATTTTTTTGTTGCCTGGGAGAGAGTTAAAACAGCTCTTTCTAGTTAGATTTGGGGGTAAGGCTTTGTATGTTGACATCCCCTCATGCAGTACACTGTTTCTTCGCTAGAGGTCAGTGTTGCATCTCTTTATCTCCCAACACCACATTCCTTCTGCATGGTGCCTCTGTTTCCATCTTTCCACCACAATCACTTTCTCAGCGCGTAACCTTTTACCAAATCAATTCCACTGCAAGTTCCACAACGGCATATGAGCCAAACCAACCCAATATAAACTGTTGAAAGTAATATAGACATCTTTACTTTTTTAAATGACACATTTTGACTTGTTAATTTACAACATATCTCTCGAACCAAACAACAACACAAACTAAACATGTAAAAATGACACATTATTCATCTGTGTATAATAGCTTCTGTGTGAGCTAATTTGTTTGTGAAGCCAATCAGGAGATTTCCTGGAAAAAGTTGATAAGACTATTTGTCTACGGAATTGGATAATCCAATCTATTTTCCAATCACATGACTGGTTCCTGTAGTCTATATTGGGATTGGGATCACCCCACACAATGGCAGAACAAATTGGAAGTGAAACCAAGAAGGAGAACAATAAAATTTGTTTTGAAAATATCAGTTCTCAACTTTTTCCAGAACACTTTGAAATTCAAACTGAGTGGAAGCTGATCCTACATCTGAATGTTATTTTGTTTTAGCTAACTCATCTGACTGTTATATAACATGACAACCACTGTCATGACCACGCTAGTCAGAGGAATCGGCTAAAACACATTTACCTGTTTGGGACCAGGCGAACTGCATGTCTGCATCAGTTAGGCCTATATGTCTGTCTGTCTGCCCACTTTGTATGTGTCTGCATTTGTGTCAACTTCGTTTTCTCTAAACATTCTCACTTCCCTTCAAAATGCAAACTCTTACTCCTCCACCCCAGTGGCCTACAGTATTTCCAGTAGGTTGTCAGTGAGGCATCAGCACCACTTAGACTAGAGAGAGGGATGATAATGGGTTAATAATGCACAACTTTATCATTAATAATGTGACCGGTCTCTTTTCCTGTACTAAACAAACCTTCCTCTCTCTGCTCCTTTCAGAAAATGTCAAGTTCATTGACTACGAATACGCTGGGTACAATTACCAAGCCTATGACATTGGGAACCACTTCAATGAATTTGCAGGTAAGAGTTTGTGTGTGTGTGGGGTAACTTTGCCAAGTGCGATTGGTCATTTTATAAAGTGCTGCCTGTACAGTATGTGTTGTGGTCCTCTGTAGCTTGGTAGAGCATGGCGATGCCAGGATAGTGGGTTCTATTCCGGCAGGTAGCCTAGTGGTTAGAGTGTTGGGCCAGTAACCGAAAGGTTGCTGGATCGAATCCCCGAGCTGACAAAGTAAAAATCTGTATTTCTGCCCCTGAACTAGTTAAATAAATAAAAATCCCAGGACCACTCTGAAAATATGACTGCTTTGGATAAAAGCATCTGCTAAATGACATTATTATGGTCTGTGTGTTAAGCTTGTGTTTGGTCATTGTACTAAGCATGTGTGTGTGTTTTGACCTTTTACTTGGCGCGTGTGTGTCCTGTGTAGGCCTGAATGAGGTGGACTACAGCCACTACCCAGAGCGGAGTTTGCAGCTGCAGTGGCTGCGCTCCTACCTGGAGGCCTATAAGGAACACAAAGGTCAAGGGTCAGAGGTCACTGAGACAGAGGTGGAGGTGCTCTATGTACAGGTCAACCGCTTCTCCCTGGTGAGTTCACGTCTCCAATTTTGCGTGGTTAATCTGTGGTTTACGCCCAAGACGAAGTTGGTGAACCTTCGTACGTTTTGTCACATTTTTATCTGAGTTTTGTTTACAAGATTAAGTATTAGACCGATGTTTAGTGAGACTTTGACACAGGTAAATCAGTCAGGGGCGTTCCTAGGTAAAGTTGAAAGGCTCCTTTGAAGCTTTTCACAAGGAGATCTTCAATGCCAGTCATCTCCGTCTGTTTGATGTTCTCAGGTCAAAGGGCCAAGCAGTGATCCCCTCCGCTCTTCTCCGCTCACTTCTTTCAGAGAAACGACACAATGTTCCCAGCACAAATCAATTGCACAAGGATGTGTGTGTTAGGGTGAATCGCTCAAATTTAATTGGTTGGACCTTTAATCAATCAATAGTTAAGGCAGTGTAGTCTATTGTGTAGAACTGGTCTCCCCTGGTACCTAGCAGAGATTGTTTCCCTGAACACGTAGACACATCTAGAAGGTACAGTTGAAGTCGGAAGTTTACATACACCTTAGCCAAATACATTTAAACTCAGTTTTTCACAATTCCTGACATTTAATCCAAGTAAAAATTCCCTGTCTTAGGTCAGTTAGGATCACAACTTTATTTTAAGAATGTGAAACGTCAGAATAATAGTGGAGAGTGATTTATTTCAGCTTTTATTTCTTCAATCACATTCCCAGTGGGTCAGAAGTTTACATACACTCAATTAGTATTTGTTAGTATTGCCTTTTTAAATGGCTCAAATGTTTTGGGTAGCCTTCCACAAGCTTCCCACAATAAGTTGGATAAATTTTGGCCCATTCCTCCTGACAGAGCTGGTGTAACTGAGTCAGGTTTGTAGGCCTCCTTGCTCGCACGCGCTTTTTCAGTTCTGCCCACAAATTTTCTATTGGATTGAGCACAGGGCTTTGTGATGGCCACTCCAATACCTTGACTTTATTGTGATTAAGCCATTTTGCCGCAACTTTGGAAGTATGCTTGGGGTCATTGTCCATTTGGAAGACCCATTTGCGACCAAGCTTTAACTTCCTGACTGATGTCTTGATGTTGCTTCAATATATCCACATCATTTCCTTTCCTCATGATGCCATATATTTTGTGACTGCATAAAGTGATGCAGTTGTCATGCACAAAGTAGATGTCCTAACCGACTTGCCAAAACTATAGTTTGTTAATAATACATTTGTGCACCAGTCCCTCCTGCAGCAAAGCACCCCCACAACATGATGCTGCCACCCCCGTGCTTCACGGTTGGGATGGTGTTCTTCGGCTTGCAAGCCTCCCCCTTTTTCCTCCAAACATAACGATGGTCATTATGGCCAAACAGTTCTAGTTTTGTTTCATCAGACCAGAGGACATTTCTCCAAAAAGTACGCTCTTTGTCCCCATGTGCAGTTGCAAACCATAGTCTGGCTTTTTTTATGGTGGTTTTGGAGCAGTGGCTTCTTGCTTGCTAAGCGGCCTTTCAGGTTATGTCAACATAGGACTCGTTTTACTGTGGATATAAATACTTTTGTACCTGTTTCCTCCAGCATCTTCACAAAGGTCCTTTGCTGTTGTTCTGGGATTGATTTGCGTTTTTCACACCAAAGCACGTTCATCTCAAGGAGACAGAACGCGTTTCCTTCCTGAGTGGTATGACGGCTGCGGGGTCCCATGGTGTTTATACTTGCGTACTATTGGTTGTACAGATGAACGTGGTACCTTCAGGTGTTTGGAAATTGCGCCCAAGCATGAACCAGACTTGTGGAGGTCAACAATTTTTTTTCTGAGGTCTTGGCTGATTTATTTTGATTTTCCCATGATGTCAAGCAAAGAGGCACTGAGTTTGAAGGTAGGCCTTGAAATACATCCTCAGATACACCTCCAATTGACTTAAATTATGTCAATTAGCCTATCAGAAGCTTCTAAAGCCATGACATCATTTTCTGGAATTTTCCAAGCTGTTTAAAGGCACAGTCAATTTAGTGTATTTGAACTTCTGACCCACTGGAATTGTGATACAGTGAAATAGTCTGTCTGTAAACAATTGTTGGAAAAATGACTTGTGTCATGCACAAAGTATATGTCCTAACCGACTTGCCAAAACTATAGTTTGTTAACAAGAAATTTGTGGAGTTGTTGAGAAACAAGTTTTAATGACTCCAACCTAACTGTATGTAAACTTCCGACTTCAACTGTATGTACCCTGGGAATTGAAAATCAGAGGAGAACTTTGAAAGAAACATGTAGTAGACTTGCAAATGAGACACAAACGAAGCAGGAGAGAGAGCTTTGTAAATATTTCTAATTGACCGTCTGCCTGTTTGCTGTTCAACAGAAGTGCAATAATGGTAATTTATCAGAGTACTTTACCCTACAGCTTAGCTGAAGAAAGGTCCGACGCGTTTTGAATAGCAATCGAAGCGCTGCACTGCTTTCAAAGATCAAAGGAGGGACCATACTAGATTGACTTATTTCTACAACTAATGAGAAGACTTAAGCCTCGTTATGGACAATAGAGTCCCTGGGGTTATTATCCATACATTAGCTATACATAGGAGGTAGGGCTGCAAATCTATAGGCTTAACAAACTGCAACAGAAGCTTGCTGTATTAAGGGAGACTACAGGAGCCTCCTTGTCCTGGAAAGCTACATTCTAGAATTCTCATTTTGCACAGTCAATAGTAGCACCCTACTGGGCGATGATCCCAACACCACCTGAGACTCGCCCTACCTCCTCCTTTGGTAACTACACTCACGTATGTTTACTGTAGATAGAAGTGGTAGCCTTGGTTTCGGTCTGTTTGAGCTGTAGACAACACCTTTGTTGGTTGTCACTATGGGATTTGTTGTGTTTGGTGTGACGATGGTGTTGGTTAAATATTTCCATACCTATCAGGACTATGAACACTGACCCACATTAAATAACATGACTATCCCCCATTCTTTCCCCCTTTCTCCAGGCATCTCATTTCTTCTGGGGCCTATGGGCTCTGATTCAGGCAGAGTTCTCCACCATTGATTTTGACTTCCTGGGGTAAGTGGCTTCAAAAATGTACGTTTTTATCTGGAGACAAGTCGAGAGCTTGGCACTAAGGTTCTATCTGCAAAAATATGGTTCTGAGATACTTGGCTTTAGAGTTCCGAACCCTCATTGGTTTGAATGGTGTCAGCAATTTCTATATTGTATTCATTTCAACTTGAATTGGGGTATTTAGAGTACTATATAGGTAGATAACATTCAACAGAACAAGGCTTAGTCAATAACTCAATTTTGCCCATAATGCAGATAGTCCCAAGCTCTCAAAGACATGACATTACAGCCATAGCAGATGTAGCATATTTATAGTTTCTGTAGTAATGTAAGTTGTTGAATACTTTGTTTCACTTTGAATGCTTACTTCTGACCTTCTGATGTTATGCCCTTACGCAGCTTCTTGTTTTCTTATGACGCAGTGTCACTTGATATCTTGTTACTAACGTTGACGTACATTGGCTCGCTCGTTTCAGATACGCAGTCCTTCGCTTCAGCCAGTACTTCAAGATGAAGCCAGAAGTTGCAGCGCTGAACTTTCCAGAATAAAAGTCCTTCTCCCTATCTGGTCCTCATGTCCACCGTCGAGTGCCCTCTAGGGGGTGTCGGAAAGAAGACCCGGAGAGAGCCTAGTCCATGCTTCCTGTGGATTTCATTCGGCACTCACTAGAGACTCATAGAACCCTATGGGAACTCATAGAACTATATTAGAACTCATAGAACTATATTAGAACTCATAGAACCCTTTTGAGAACTGATAGCTGTTAGAAACCATGACTCACCATCCATTGACACTCCACAGGGCCAACTCCATAGCATCACTGCTACAGACAGAGCCCTACCTAGCTCGCTATAGAAGCCTAGAACCATGCACTTCTTCATAAAGACTAAAGTCTTTAAGACCCAGTCCTCCAAAATGTCTAGAAATATGCAAGGGGAAAAAGGAAAAAAAACTATCATGGCTATTTTTGTTAAGAACAACCAAATGAAAACAGTGCCATGTAACGTATGGCGAATTCAGTGTGACATTCCAGTAACATCTCTCACCCCAGTCTGTGCCCGCACACAGGGGTAACTCACAACAGGGGAGACCTGGACCAACTCTGTAACTTGTCTCCTCTGTTGTGCTGCTGACTGACTGGGAATATTAGTGTGTGTGGGCTCACTCCGAGCTATTCCTATTGGATATATACATCTCTTGTCTGGGCTCGCTGGTCCATTGATTATTTAGTCACCATTATATCGGTTGGTTTAATGGTAGAGGCTATGTAGCAAGTTACAAATATGTGTTGGTGCATCTGGTATAGTCACCAATAAATATTTGTTGGTCGAATGGTTAGATTCACTTACGTACTTTCTCCTAGGTAACAAACAGGAGGGCATCCATCTGGTTTACATTCTGGTCACCTGACTGAAACAACGTCCAACATTCCCTACCGTAACCGGGCTGTAGTTTGATTCGTGGGAAATGTTGTCGTCATGATGATGGCCAGGAGTATTTCCTGGAAAAACTCTGACCAGGAGAAACTCGGGGCCTTGTAGTCCGGAAACCCTCCGCGCCCTAGTCATTGACTATGTTATGTTCACTGTATAAAGTCGTTTAGATTCACTTTTTGTTTTACCATGTAACCTCATGGGGCAGTTGCATTTGGCTAGACTCAGCCTAATCCTGGACTAAAAGGCCCTTTCAATGGAGAGTTGATGTTCAATGGCGTCACCATTGGAAGTGATTTTAAGTCGAAGGTTATAGGCGTAATCTGGTTATTGTTGCCTGGCTACCCATCCACAACACTCCGGCCAACTGAAGTTTCTTCTCCATGATGAGTGTGGATTTGCTTCCGTCCCTGATGATTTCTAGAATGTGGACACATTCTGACCGTTCTGATTGGTCCCAGAAACTGATGGGTTGGGCCAGATCCGGGCCTACGTGGATGACGTTATCAACTTTGCTACTCTGGTTAGATTTTGTTCGACGATTCAATCGCTGATTCATTAGTTTTGTACAACGCCCCTCATTTTGAAGTCACACAGACAACTTCTAGGATGGCAGTTTCAGACTGAATGTATGTAGCGATCGTTAGAGCAGCGGAATGAAATTCAGGGTGAATTGTCTGACAAGGTTTACTGGCATTGCCTGTGAGACCTATGATTGGAGGACCAATGGCTTTGGTAGTCAGTGTCTTTTGAAAGTATCTTTGTCTGAAAGATTCTAACAGTGTTTGTTTATAATGTATGTGCTGCTTGGTTCTGGAAGTTCTTTACGACACAAAGTTCATCTACTAGGTAAAAACCAACTTATACCAAAGTGCTGTTTTTTTTTTTTTTTTTTGCTTGTACATAATTGCACATTGTATTTTTCCATTTACAAATAATAATATTGATAATGTACAATATTTACTTTTTAAAGTGCAGTTTTATACCCATTTAAGTGAAGAACTGTTTTCTGACTGGGAGGTCTTGGAGAGTATGTTAGAAGTGTGTTAAAACAGATTCAACGTTAGTCAGGGCAGGTCTGTGCGGTCACTGTACAGATGCCTGAATGAAGAGACCACCTTGATAGGCTGCTGAAATAGCACCCTATTCCCTACATAGTGCACTACTTTTGACCAGGTCCTATGGGGCACAGTGTATAGGGAATCTGGTGCCATTTCGGATATCTAGACGGACTATATATTTTTCCATTCATACTCAGCACTTCCATGCCGACGGTATCAGTCTGCAGACTTGCAGCCGGTGTACTAGGGGGTGCTAGCACCTGTGAGAACCGCATTTCAAGGCACCTTTCAGGAAGCGACTGCGAGTCTGCAGACCTATGCCTCCCCAAATCCTACTGTTGCTCCTGACCGGTGCAGCCCTCCGCATGTTAAGTCAACCCCATCAACTGTAGCGAAGAAACGACACACTGGGAAGTCAGCCAGGCAGTACAGTATATGCCTGTCTTAACTCTGTGTTCACTTTTGATTTGAGCATGCCTTTTATTTTTGATGTGGCTTTATTTAATGATAATCAACATGTCTGTTTTCTGGGTTTATGACTGCAGTGTCTGAGATTGTTAGGTCTATGTTCCTTCACTGGGAAATGAAGGATGGGTCAGAAATTGGTTGGTGATCAGATCCTAACTTGAGATATGTTGTGCGCTAAGTTACTCAACTTTTGTGAATGTTCTCTACTGACATAAGTGCATGGATTTATGAAAAGGTTTAATTTACACTTGACTCAAGTTAGGGTTGTGTCCTTTAGTCATGGTTGCGTTGTTGTCCTCTTGTCTGCAGACCTTGCCATGTTTTTAACCACACAGGGTCCACAAATAGTGCTGTTATATACTGTCGCCGACACGTGCGCTATAATGTTAAAAAGGAATCATAAACACTCCGTAACGCAAGTCTGTTTCCCTGTTGAGTTTCATTCTGAAATGAACACAAGACCACTGTAACAAAACAACAAAAAAAGCTTGTAAAAAGCAACATCACTTTCAGCTCGACTCAATACTGGTCTGCTTCTTTAAAACTTGTATAAATGCACTCCGTTATTTCTTCTCTGGCATTTGTAGCATATGTGTATATGTACATTTCAAAATCAAATGTAATATCTTTGCTTGGAACTGTCAAATGTGAATGACTGTACATAGAGGGAGTTTTTTTTCTAAACATTGCTCTAACGTCAAGTAGTCTTTTGTTTTAACTGTGAAATAAGCAGCATTTTGAATACTGTACACAAGTGCTTTGAACGGAGATTAAAGTCTATTACCCTGTCCTGTTTCTTTATTTTTTTCATATACACTGCTCAAAAAAATAAAGGGAACACTTAAACAACACAATGTAACTCCAAGTAAATCACACTTCTGTGAAATCAAACTGTCCACTTAGGAAGCAACACTGATTGACAATAAATTTCACATGCTGTTGTGCAAATGGAATAGACAAAAGGTGGAAATTATAGGCAATTAGCAAGACACCCCCCAAAACAGGAGTGATTCTGCAGGTGGTGACCACAGACCACTTCTCAGTTCCTATGCTTCCTGGCTGATGTTTTGGTCACTTTTGAATGCTGGCGGTGCTCTCACTCTAGTGGTAGCATGAGATGGAGTCTACAACCCACACAAGTGGCTCAGGTAGTGCAGTTCATCCAGGATGGCACATCAATGCGAACTGTGGCAAAAAGGTTTGCTGTGGCAAAAAGGTTTGCTGCCTCCTTGCACAAAGGCGGAGGTAGCGGTCCTGCTGCTGGGTTGTTGCCCTCCTACGGCCTCCTCCACGTCTCCTGATGTACTGGCCTGTCTCCTGGTAGCGCCTGCATGCTCTGGACACTACGCTGACAGACACAGCAAACCTTTTTGCCACAGCTCGCATTGATGTGCCATCCTGGATGAACTGCACTACCTGAGCCACTTGTGTGGGTTGTAGACTCCATCTCATGCTACCACTAGAGTGAGAGCACCGCCAGCATTCAAAAGTGACCAAAACATCAGCCAGGAAGCATAGGAACTGAGAAGTGGTCTGTGGTCACCACCTGCAGAATCACTCCTGTTTTGGGGGGTGTCTTGCTAATTGCCTATAATTTCCACCTTTTGTCTATTCCATTTGCACAACAGCATGTGAAATTTATTGTCAATCAGTGTTGCTTCCTAAGTGGACAGTTTGATTTCACAGAAGTGTGATTGACTTGGAGTTACATTGTGTTGTTTAAGTGTTCCCTTTATTTTTTTGAGCAGTGTATATTCCCCTCTGGTAATATTCGGTCTGTTTGATTACTCTGAGCCAGAAGTATTTCCCTGTTAACCATAGAGCTACCACAAGGTTACCAGGAGATGGCGCCAAACATGATGAAATGAAAGGCCAAGCATTGTTGCGTTTGTACAGGTAACTGCCAAAATATAAACTCTTGAGTAAATGAGGGATATAAAGTGTGGCGCAGTTGGAAGAACATGGCTCTTGCAGTGCCAGAGTTGGGTGTTCTATTCCCACGGGTGACCAGTATGAAAATGGATGCACTCTGGAGAAGAGCGTTGGTTAAATGATCATGTTAAAAAGTGCATATAGAAAGAAGATGCTTCCACACAGGTGTGATTCCTGAGTTAATTAAGCAATTAACATCCCATCACGTTTAAAAATGCCCAGTTATTATTTTGGCTACCATGGCTTAAAGAGATCTCAGTGACTTTAAAAGAGGGGTCTCAAAGGAGCATAGGAAGTTGTGTGTGTGTGTGTGTCACAAGATCTTAACCAAATTGAACACTTATGGTAGATTCTGGAGTGGCTTCCTGAGACATTTTCCACCACCACCAACAAGTGGATTTTTTTCGTGGGAGAATGTCGAATCCCTCCAATAGAGTTACAGACACTTGTAGAACATTGGTACCCAAGGTGCACTGAAGCTGTTCTGGCTGGTGGTGGCCCCAACGCCCTATTAACACACCATGTTGGTGTTACCTTTATTTTGGCAGTTACCTTTATTTAGTTGCTCTGTACAAGTGGATGGTGCTCATTTGAATGAACATACCATCATGTGGAGTTCTATAGGTCTATAGAACTCCACATGGTCTATAGACCTCTTCAGAATGACTCTGGGAGGGAGGCTATACACCACAGCGTTATGGAAATGCACACAATATTTTTGAACAATCATTTTGAGAGCAGCCAGGCAGATCATGTCTTCAGCTCGTCTTAGTGTGAGCAGCAGTTTCAGAGTGAAATCACTAGAGCAGTGCTCCAGCTCTGTCTAATTCAATTAACTCCACATCCCTTCAGCTATTTCCTACCACGTTTACACATTCATTATGGATTCAATATCTGCTAGTCGACTTGTTTTCGTTTCACACAAAGGTCAACGTACAATTACCACTTCCAACTGTATCAGTCCTGGAGTGGGAGATTCCAGAAGTCATCCCCGTGCAATTAAACAGACTGAAACACTCAAGCCTACGTTACAACTGTGTAAATATGTCAAACATGATACAGTGTATATACACACACACACACAAAGGTGCTTTAGTATAATAACACTACACTGTACTGCAATATCATATAAAAGAGACCAGTTTGATGAAAGTCTGTATTGAAGTACTGAAAGAGTACACCAAAGCTGAAGTGCACGTGGAATATTCTAGTGACACTTCTGCTGTACTTCATACTATTTGCGAGTAGCTCATCATGTCGCTACATTGTAAGTGTATAGAAGACATATCAAATAATGTCTTACACAGTATACTTTAACTGGGGTCATTTTAGCACATAGAAGTACAATTAGTGGATTATATAGTACTATAAACACAACTTCAATTTATTTAGCACCAAAAAAATTGGTCCAAAATAACAAAACAAAAACATTATCCTTATTGCAGCCCTCAAGTCACATTGTGGTCCCAGGGAACATCCATGAGACCATCCTGCAAAGAAAATGGTAAAACACTTCAATGTGAGGCTGTATAAGCACATAGATGAAATTAGTGAAAAACACAGATATTGGCTTGGGACTGATAAGGTTAATTTACATGTCTCCTTCATATTGAAAAATGTTTTGTTCCCCAACCGTGGTCCCAGGAAACTAGTATAACCGTCTCTGGAAAGTCAAGGGTGGGGTTGGTATTAGACTTTGACAACCAGTAGTGAAGCAATATAACCAAATCATAGTAGTTGTAGTGGTGAAGTAGACAGCCTATACGGATCAGTCAGAAAATCTACCTTGTGGGTCCAGTTGATTTTGTTTCCCAATTGAGGGTTTTTCCCCCAAAATGTAAATAAAAAACCCAACTCAAAAAGCTGCCTAGGCACTTGATTTTAGAGTTCCAGGAGCATCTGTGGAGGCACAATATGAAAGAGTGGGTCAGCAACCTAAACAAGGCTGGTGAAGCAAAACAAATAAAAAAACATCCCTTAACACATTACATTTTATTATCATTAACTTTAACATTTAGAGACTGTACTTTATAAAAACTGGATTTCAAACAATACATCATTATTCAAATAGTTTTATGACCAGGAAAACCTGGTTTGTCTGAGGATGGATGACAATTGGATGGCAGTTGAATTTACTAGGATAAAACAGAAATGTCAAAACGGGGTATATTCATGTGGACAATAAAGGAAATATAGTTGAACTGAAAGATTCTAAGTACTACAATGAGACAATTAGCAACAATCAGTATTTAATCACTCAGGCTGTGGCATTAATACATGCTTTAAATATGGCCTCCAATTAGCACACTTAGTTACAAACAAAATATACTGTTGGGCCACATTTACAATAGGGATATACTTAACATTGGCCAGAACACATTCATACATCACTTACTTTCTAAACAAGCATTTGTAGGACTCTATTGAGCTGGTTTGGTTGATGGAAAGAGGCCTAATGAATTCTGGTGAGCACCCTTAATAGGAATGGCCTGCCTCTTTCCAGGTGGTCGTTATTGGGTCTTTGATTATGTTTGATGAAGGTGTGTGGCGGCCAATAAGGGGGGGGGGTGTTAGCGTTTTCTACAGTACCTCTAAGACATTATTAGAGCTGTACTATCTAAATAGACAATAAGAGCAGCATAGAAGAACTGACTTGAGGTAGACTATTGTCATGCATGTTTTTGATGGGACAATAGCAGATAGGTAATGTCTGTGGCTTCATAAGCATGATGCTTTATGAGCATTGTATGTGTCGATGAGGTGCGATGAGGGCTGCTACATGCTACATGCGATGAGGGCTGCTACATGCTACATGACTGAGCAGCAGCAGTAGCAGCGAATCACAACAGACGGAACAGTAGAGAACAATGCCTGGAGCCTTATAGGGGAGAAGAGAAGGGGGTCAGAGCGTTCATTCATCTTGATTATCTCTGCCAACCTAATTACAAGCCCAGGAAACAGTAATTAGCACAAGTCTCACCTCGTTAATCAACTAAAGGCTTCACACTATTTATATCTGAATAATGACTGCTTAAAATGGTCCCAATTGGCACCCTGTTCCCTGTCTAGTGCACTACTACAGAACCCATAGGTAGTGCACTATGTAGTGGCCATAGTAGTGCTACACAAAGAATAGGGTGCCATTTGGGACACAACCCATGAAGTGATATTTATATTTCTGTTAATTGTACACAGCTTGCCTTGTTTCTCCGCTCTGCTCCAGTTTTCTGAGTTTTTTTATTGTCATGCTCATAATAGTAGATGCTAATTGTGCATCTCAATCAGAGATGACTTAGATTAAAGGGTTGCTCTGTATAATTAGACCTTGAATTTGAGTTGAACACTTCGCTTACAGCCATTTGTACTTTCCAGCTTTTTCAGTCTTCGTGTACAGTCTTACTGTGCACAATTCTTGACCGCGGGTCATTGCTGTAAACATTGCTGTTAACATCTTGTGAGTCAACTAACATGGCATTATTTAACATTTTAGTCATTAAGTAGGCACTCTTATCCAGAGCAACTTACAGGAGCAATTAAGGTTAAATGCCTTGCTCAAGGGCACATCGGTAGAATTTTCACTTAGTCGTCTCGGGGATTCAAACCAGCATCCTTTCGGTTACTTAACCGCTAGGCTATCTACAACTGTACATAGATAATACAGTACAGAAGCCTAGTGTGTCAATCCTCTTTCTGAACAGCATTAACAAGGTGCAAGAACTCATTAGATCTCGATGCACAAACAGAGATTATTTTACATCTACCAATAGATGGCCGATAATGGAGATTTTATTTTCATCCATGTGGAAAAATTCCACCACAGATCGACAGCCCGTGTGTGTGTGTGCGTGCGTGCGTGCGTGCATTTGTGTGATAAACAGAGGCCACACCATAATGGGAAAGGATCAAAGCGCTAAATGACAGGCTGAAGATACTGAACCAGATTAACATGGCTCTCACAATACCAACAGCTGTTCATAAACTCAGACAGCTAAAGATATCGTTTCAGATTAGCGCTGACGTTACAATACAGGGAGCTTCCGTCTGGAAGGGCTTAATACAATAGAGAGATGGAGCGGTGGAGGGATGGAGGAGAGCAGAGGGGGGGATAATGCGCTGGAAAACATGTGTTATCATCACAAAGGGGTTGTCAGCTTCAAACGTCTTACATCCCCTCAGGATCAAACAGGCTTTGCCTCCCAGAGCTGTTACTCTCTATCTCAATCTCTCTTTCGCTCTCTCGCTCTCTCGTTCTTTCGCTCTCTCGCTCTCTCGTTCTTTCGCTCTCTCGCTCTCTCGTTCTTTCGCTCTCTCGCTCTCCTGTTCTCTCGCTCTTTCGCTCTCTCGTTCTCCTGTTCTCTCGCTCTTTTGCTCTCTCTATCAGTTTCTAGCTCTCAGACCCTCTCTCTCTCTATCTCTCTCGCTCTTTCTCTCTCTCAATTCAATTCAATTCAAGGGGCTTTATTGGCATGGGAAACACATGTTAACATTGCCAAAGCAAGTGAAGTAGATAATATACAAAAGTGAAATAAACAATAAAAATTAACACTAAACATTACACTCACAGAAGTTCCAAAATAATAAAGACATTACAAATGTCGTACTATGTTATATACACTCTTGTGCAAATGGTTAAAGTACAAAAGGGAAAATAAATAACATAAATATGGGTTGTATTTACATTGGTGATTGTTCTTCACTGGCTGCCCTTTTCTTGTGGCAACAGGTCACAAATCTTGCTGCTGTGATGGCACACTGTGGTATTTCACCCAGTAGATATGGGAGTTTATCAAAATCAGGTTTGTTTTCAAATTCTTTATGGATCTGTGTAATCTGAGGGAAATATGTGTCTCTAATATGGTCATACATTTGACAGGAGGTTAGGAAGTGGAGCTCATTTTCCACCTCATTTTGTGGGCAGTGTGCACATTGCCTGTCTTCTCTTGAGAGCCAGTTCTGTCTATGTTGGGCTTTCTCAATAGCAAGGCTATGCTCACTGAGTCTGTACATAGTCAAAGCTTTCCTTAAGTTTGGGTCAGTCACAGTGGTCAGGTATTCTGTGTAACGATCATTCTCCTCCTCTTCGTACGAAGAGGAGGAGTAGGGATTGGACCAAAGCGCAGCGTTGTTGACATAATGAAGTTCATTAAAGAAAGACGAAACACGAAAACACTTCAACAAACTTCAAAAACAAATAAACGATGTAGACAGACCTGGACTTGAGAACTTACAATAGACGAAGAACGCACGAACAGGAACAGACTACATACACGAACGACAAAACGAAACAGTCCTGTGTGGTGCAACATACACAGACACGGAAGACAACCACCCACAACCAACAATGTGAAACAGCCTACCTATATATGGTTCTCAATCAGAGGAAAACGTAAAACACCTGCCTCTGATTGAGAGCCATACAAGGTCAATAAACCTGACACTTAACATAGAACAAACAACACAGACTGCCCACCCAGCTCACGTCCTGACCCACTAAACACAACTATACAAAAGGAAAACAAGGTCAGGAACATGACATTCTGCCACTGTGTACTCTCTGTTTAGGGACACAAAGCATTCTAGTTTGCTCTGGTTTTTTGCTAATTCTTTCCAATGTGTCAAGTAATTATCTTTCTGTTTTCTCATGATTTGGTTGGGTCTAATTGTGCTGTTGTCCTGGGGCTCTGTGGGGTGTGTTTGTGTTTGTGAACAGAGCCCTAGGACCAGCTTGCTTAGGGGACTCTTCTCCAGGTTCATCTCTCTTTAGGTGATGGCTTTGTTATGGTCGGTTTTGAGAATCACTTCCTTTTAGGTGGTTGTAGAATTTAACCTGTTATGGCTGCACGCTGAATATTGAAAAAACTGGAAAATGTGTGCACATTTTCAAACGGCCTCCTAAGAAACTTTTTATTTTCCAATATGCATATATTTACTACTGTTGGATAGATAACAGTCTGTAGTTTCTAAAAAGGTTTGAATTGTTTCTCTAAGTCGAACAGAAATATTTTTACAGCCATTTTCCCAGCCGAATTGAGTTTCCCAAAATGCGATGTGTCTCTTTAAGACCTTCTCTATAAAAGGCCATTTGACTTGGGACCATAGGGACACGTCAGAGGCGTACGTCAGACTGTAATGCGGAAGTGAGAATTGAAAGGGGTCGAATATCTCGTCCCTGGACTGAATAACAGAACTTCTTGTGAGACCTGCGCAGTTAAAATAAAAATCCGGGCGCGAAGGATAATTTGATCTCGGCTTCTGGAACAAGGTAGATAACTTTGAATATGATGCCTGACTACGATATTATTTGCTACATGTCACAAAATCATCCTAAAGGTTGTTTTTTCAATATACTTTAATTATATTATTGCAATTTATTCTGGACTTTAGATGTGAAACGACGGAAGAATTTTTTGAAGAAACGCTTTCTGGCGCAGCAATGCTACCGTGCTAGCTAACCAAAGAGGGAAATCATTCGTTCTGGAACCCAACTAAAGACTCTACTGGACATTGGACCCCGTTACAACATTCTGATGGAGTACCAAGAAAGATAAGACCCAATTTGGGATGCTTTTTCATATATATGTCGAACTGTTGAATGCTAACGCTGCTAACTATGCTAGGCTAGCGCTTGACTAGAATCAATGCTGCCTTATGCTAGCTTATGATGTTAGCTAATATAACGATATATTGTGTTTTCGCTGTAAAACACTTCAAAAATCGGAAATGTTGTCTGTATTCACAAGATATCTGTCTTTCATTAGTTATCCACCATATGTTTTTCTGAAATGTTTTATGAGGTGTAATTAGTAGCCGACGTTGGTGTATGTATTTTCTCTGGCTACTCCCGGCTGGATTCAGACTGTAGCTATGTATTAGCATTTTTGGGTAGCATCAATGTAAAACAGATTTATAGCTAAAATATGCACTTTTTATGAACAAAACATAGATTTATTGTGTAACATGTTATATGACTGTCATCTGAGGTCGTTTTTTCTGGGCTCTTTAGGTTGGTTTTAGTTTATTTCGGTTGGTTGTGCATGCTACTTCAATCATAATTCATACTTCATAATCATAATTCATACGTGTCTGTCCACTTTTGTATTTGGTGGTGAGCTAACATAAATATATGTGGTGTTTTCTCTGTAAAACATTTAAAAAATCGGACATGTTGGCTGGATTGACAAGATGTTTATCTTTCAAATGCTGTATTGGACTTGTTAATGTGTAAAAGTTAAATATTTTTAAAAAATAGATTTTGAATTTCGCGCTCTGCAGCTGTTGTCATTTTCGGTCCGAGGTCGGGCTTGCACCCCAAACAGGTTTTAACGACTCTTTTCTGGATTTTGATCATTAGCGGGTATCAGCCTAATTCTGCTCTGCATGCATTATTTGGTGTTCTACGTTGTACATGGAGGATATTTTTGCAGAATTCTGCATGCAGAGTCTCAATTTGGTGTTTGTCCCATTTTGTGAATTCTTGGTTGGTGAGAGAACCAAGGGCAATGGGTTCTATAACTGATTCAAGTATTTTTATCCAGATCCTAATTCGTATGTCGAATTTTATGTTCCTTTTGATGGCATAGAATGCCCTTCTTGCCTTGTCTCTCAGATTGTGGAAGTTACCTGTGGCTCTGATGTTTAGGCCAAGGTATGTATCGTTTTTTTTGTGTGCTCTAGGGCAACAGTGTCTAGATGGAATTTGTATTCGTGGTCCTGGTGACTGGACTTTTTTTGGAACACCATTATTTTGGTCTTACTGAGATTTACTGTCAGGGCCCAGGACTGGCAGAATCTGTGCAGAAGATCTAGGTGCTGCTGTAGGCCTCCTTGGTTGGTGACAGAAGCACCAGATTATCAGCAATCAGTAGACATTTGACTTCAGATTCTAGTAGGGTGAGGCCGGATACTGCAGACTGTTCTTGTGCCCTCGCCAATTTCTTTATATATATGATGAAGAGGGTGGGGCTTAAACTGCATCCCTGTCTCACCCCACGGCCCTGTGGAAATAAATGTGTGTTTTTTGCCTATTTTAACCGCACACTTGTTGTTTGTGTACATGGATGTTATAATGTTGTATGTTTTTCCCCCAACACCACTTTCCATCAATTCGTATAGCAGACCCTCATGTCATATTGAATCGAATGCTTTTTTGAAATCAACAAAGCATGAGAAGACTTTGCATTTGTTTCAGTTTGTTTGTTTGTCAACTAGGGTGCACAGGGTGAATACGTGGTCTGTATTGGGGAAGATTCCAGAGCTAAGGATGGTGTTAAAGAGTTTAAGTATAGCCAATTGGAATTTGTTGTCTGTATATTTTATCATTTCATTGAGGATACCATCCACCCCACAGGCCTTTTTGGGTTGGAGGGTTTTTATTTTATCCTGTAGTTCATTAAAGGTAATTGGAAAATCCAATGGGTTCTGGTAGTCTTTAATAGTTGATTCTAAGATTTGAATTTCATCATGTAAACTCAGCAAAAAAAGATACGTCCTCTCACTGTCAACTGCATTTTATTTTCAGCAAACTTAACATGTGTAAATATTTGAATGAGTATAACAAGATTCAACAACTGAGACATAAACTGAACAAGTTCCACAGACATGTGACTAACAGAAATGGAATAATGTGTCCCTGAACAAAGGGGGGTCAAAATCAAAAGTAACAGTCAGTATCTGGTGTGGCCACCAGCTGCATTAAGTACTGTAGTGCATCTCCTCCTCATGGACTGCACCAGATTTGCCAGTTCTTGCTGTGAGATGTTACCCCACACTTCCACCAAGGCACCTGCAAGTTCCAGGACATTTCTGGGGGAATGGCCCAAGCCCTCACCCTCCGATCCAACAGGTCCCAGACGTGCTCAATGGGATTGAGATCCCTGGCTCTTCGCTGGCCATGGCAGAACACTGACATTCCTGTCTTACAGGAAATCACGCACAGAACGAGCAGTATGGCTGGTGGCATTGTCATGCTGGAGGGTCATGTCAGGATGAGCCTGCAGGAAAGGTACCAAATGAGGGAGGAGGATGTCTTCCCTGTAACGCACAGCATTGAGATTGCCTGCAATGACAACAAGCTCAGTGCTGTGATTCTGTGACACACCGCCCCACATCATGACAGACCCTCCACCTCCAAATCAATCACGCTCCAGAGTACAGGCATCGGTGTAACGCTCATTCCTTCGACAATAAACGCAAATCTGACCATCACCCTTGGTGAGACAAAACCGCGACTTGTGAGTGAAGAGCACTTTTTGCCAGTCCTGTCTGGTCCAGCGACGGTGGGTTTGTGCCCAAAGGCGACGTAGTTGCCGGTGATGTCTGGTGAGGACCTGCCTTATAACAGGCCTACAAGCCCTCAGTACAGCCTCTCTCAGACTATTGCGGACAGTCTGAGCACTGATGGAGGGATTGTACATTTCTGGTGTAACTCGGGCAGTTGTTGTTGCCATCCTGTACCTGTCCCGCAGGTGTGATATTCGGATGTACCGATCCTGTGCAGGTGTTGTTACACGTGGTCTGCCACTGCGAGGACGATCAGCTGTCCGTCCGGTCTCGCTGTAGTGCTGTCTTAGGCGTCTCACAGTACGGACATTGCAATTTATTGCCCTGGCCACATCTGCAGTCCTCATGACTCCCTGTAGCATGCCTAAGGCACGTTGACACAGATGAGCAGAGACCCTGGGCGTCTTTCTTTTGGTGTTTTTCCAGAGTCAGTAGAAAGGCCTCTCTAGTGTCCTAAGTTTTCAGAACTGTGACCTTAATTGCCTACTGTTTGTAAGCTGTTAGTGTCTTAACGACTGTTCCACAGGTGCATGTTCATTAATTGTTTATGGTTCATTGAACAAGCATGGGAAACAGTGTTTAAACCCTTTACAATGAAGATCTGTGAAGTTATTTGGATTTTTACAAATTATCTTTGAAAGACAGGGTCCTGAAAAAGAGACATTTCTTTTTTTGTTGAGTTTAAATGTTTTTGCTGTTTGTTCTTTGTTCTTTGTTATAGAGCCAAAAAGATTGGAGAAGTGGTTCACCCATATATGTCCATTTCGGATAGATAATTCTTCGTGTTGTTGTTTGTTTAGTGTTTTTCATTTTTCCCAGAAGTGGTTAGAGTCGATGGATTCTTCAATTATATTGAGCTGATTTCTGATGTGCAGTTCCTTCTTTTTCCATAGTTTTCCTTCTTCACCATAGTGAAGGCGTAGACTCAGGTTTTCTGGGTCTCTATGTTTTTGGTTGGACAGGTTTCTCAATTTCTTTCTTGGGTTTTTGCATTCTTCATCAAACCATTTGACATTACTGTTAATTTTCTTCGGTTTTCTCTCTCTCACTCACAGGCCTCGGGGGCTAATCTCAACTCTGCTATTCTCGCATCTACTGTGAGATTAACAGAGTGTGGTGCTGACACTATTGATGACGGACAAATAGTTAAACCCCTTTGTCAGGAGTTTATTTGTCTCTGTTGTGGGATCCATCAGCAACAACATAGCTGTATTGTAAGCCACTCAGCTTGTACTATTACCAGTGTAACCACATTGTTTACCCAACAGCGGTTTAGTATTGTATGAATGCACTGTAAGGCCCCTGAGCTGCCTATCACCAATATGAATGCTGCCTCGCAATTACAGTATTAGCAAAAGAACCGCTTGGCAAAATCCATTACCATTGACTCCCATATTAGATAAAATTGCTATAATTTTTTTTTTATTTTTTTTTTATTGTTTTGCTCATGCATATTCGGGAACTAATTTCCCTAGCCACTCAACGCTGAATGCCGCAAACATAATCTTCGTCCCCCTCTTCACTCTCCTTCTATCTTCATCTCCGCCTCTCCTCCAGTGTTCTAGTCATCATTAGTAGTTACACACGAATGTGTACACACACACACACACACACACACACACACACACACACACACACACACACACACACACACACACACACACACACACGCTGCCCCAAACACACACACACATTTCCTGTGGAGTGACTTATCTCCAGTCCCTGTGAGGACTGAGCAAAAGGGCTGTTGACACAGACTTACGGAGGGGACACTGTGGGGCCTTCTGCTGTGAAACCAATCAGATTACACCAAACAAGACTACATTAAACACAATCCACATCACAGATGACATGTTCTCTCTGCCCTCTCTGTCTGGCTCAAGAGGGTTGTGTGTGTGTGTGTGTGTGTGTGTGTGTGTGTGTGTGTGTGTGTGTGTGTGTGTGTGTGTGTGTGTGTGTGTGTGTGTGTGTGTGTGTGTGTGTGTGTGTGTGTGTGTGTGTGTGTGTGTGTGTGTGTGTGTGTGTGTGTGTGTGTGTGTGTGTGTGTGTGTGTGTGTGTGTGTGTGTGTGTGTGTGTGGCCTAGGACCTGGGATGGTGAGATACGTCAGGAGTCAAACTCACAGAAGCATTCTGGCAAAGTGGAGGGGGTCCAAATGGACAGCAGGGCATTGTGGGAATCGGGGAACAGGAGAATAGGTAGACAGAAGGCAGGAAACAGTTGCTTGATAAAACACACACACACACACACACACACACACACACACACACACACACACACACACACACACACACACATACACATACACATACACACACACACAGTTCCTACATAGAAGTTATTTTGGTCAGAGAGGGAAGATTAACATTTCTATAGAAACATTATACCTCCTGCACCTCATAGCTCATACTGACTGAGTGCACGAGGCATTATTTTTCTACACACAAATTGTACATTTCCCAGTTTTTCCGCCAGATGGTAGCAGTGAGCTTTGCTAAACCTTTAGGTCTTATCATTTGGTCGGTGTGACTAAACTTGAGATAGATCGATCTTAAGGCAGACCTTAATGAACACTTATCTAGACACCTCTGAATATTGACGGCATAATATCACAATCGCCTCAAGAGAAAGGATATACTTACAATTGATAATTTGGTACATTTGAACACAAGTAAAAAGTCCAGATGAATGTAATCGGTACATTCTCCAGTTGTTAGATATGAGAGATTCTAATGCACTACCATAATTAAACTCCCATTCACATCCTCTTAACAATTTAGCTTTTAATATCTGGGTTAAATACTTATAAATATAATGGATCAACCTAGATTAATTCATTCATTTTGAGTTGTTTTACTGAGAATTGTGATAATGTATCTAAACACTGTACAAGTACAAAACACAGGCCAAAATATAATATGACAGACATGATAGAATAGAAAATTAAAATAATTATAGACATTCCTTGAAAATATATTTATTTTAGAGACCAGGTGCGAAATTGTGTCCCTAAATGCACATTTTTGTTCCAGACAAAATGGAGGGGAATATACTATGAGGTAAAGCCAGTGTTGTTCAGTCTCACATAATTAAATAGTACACATCGTCTTCTATTGTATCTCTATGGTCAGTCTACGAGTTATTTACCACACATTTATCCTGCTTTAACTACCAGAGAAAATACAGGTCTCCATACAGAACACAAGAGATGTTACTATATGTGTTCATTGATTGGCATGTGTCATTGTTATCGTCATAATGCATCTCAAATAATAACATTATGTATTGGTTTATGTTATCTATACACCTGTACTGTTATTTATACATTACTGCACTGACAGTTCTTTGATCGTGTTATTCCAATGTTCCAACAAGATCATTTGAATAATTTCCCCTTCATCGACAGTTATTGATTTATTCTAAATGTACTCACACTTCTACATATATAGAGAAAGAAGAGAACAGAAGAGAGAAGAGATAAAGGGAAAGGTGTTTGTATTTTGTACATCAATTTCAGTAACCTTAGGAACCCACTTTGTAAACGTTCTAATTTGTACATGTTTTTTGCCTAAATATGTCTTCTTCCTATTACTCCTACGTGATGCATTAATGTTTTAAGAACACCTTCTCTAGAAATAAATAGAAACACAGTAATCTTTTTTCAAGTTAAAGTTACTAATACGAATGACTTGTGTCAAGGTCATACACACTGTGCTGTAAGGAAAGTCCAGATAATACGGAGCTGTGAAGAGTAGAGAGAGGCTACATATGCTTGAGTGGTGTGTGTGTGACTGTGTGTGTGTGTGTGCGCTTATGTGTGTGTGTGTGTGTGGATGTGTGCGCCCAGTGTTGGTGGGACAATAGGTCATCTGTGCGCAATTCTAGAGGGCGGGAACTCCAGAACCCTAGAGACCTAGCCTTGGCTGTTGATTGGACGACACACAACTCTGAGAAGTTTACCTTAGAGAGTGCAGTTTGCCAGATTTTCAATTAAGTGTGGAATGCAGCACTCTTAAAGGCTATTGTGCGTGTGTGTGCGTGCATACACGTGAAAGTATGTCTGTGTGTGTGTGTATGTGTGTGTGTGTATGTGTGTGTGTGTGTGTGTGTGTGGGTGTGTGGGTGTGTGGGTGTGTGTGTGTGTGTGTGTGTGCGCACGCGTTTGGGCCCTGTGATGACTCTGGCAGTATGACTCCATATGGATGCCATTGTGACCCAGGAGGATATCTCCATTGGTCACAAAATACTTCTCAGGACGTTGTTTACCATTTGTTAGCGCTGTTTTGTTTGGCAGCTGGGATCAATGGAAGCGTTTCCTTTCATCACTCTGAAGAATATACTGGCTTTGTCAGGTTGGAAAGGTTGAAAAAGAGCGAGATATTAAAATAACATTCCCCTCCAAAGGTAGAGGAAAGCAGGGAGGATGAATATCAAATATCAGACTCCTGAAAAGGGGGAAGGGGAAAAAGAGAGGAAAACGCTAACGAACCGAACCTGTGTTACCCAAACACAAACACGTACTTTCATCAAGTGCTTTCAAACGTGTTTTCATTCTCCCTTCAGATGCAGAAGGAACATCACAAGACCTGCGATCTGAGAGAGTGGAGTAGAAATGCTTTATTTAGACTCAAATGGGTCTCATCTGAAATAATGAATATGTCCTTGAGAAAAACAAAGGCCAAAACAAAGCGAGCGACAAGATCTTTAGAGGAGGAAGGAGATGGCTGATAATTGTTTTCAAGTCTCGCACCACTCTGTAAATGAGTTCTGTGGCTCCAAACTCTGTTTTCTGTCTTTTAAATATCTCTCTCTTTTCTCTATGCCTTCGTTTTCTTGTTATCCAAGCCTGAATGCTTACCCTCTCCTTGGGTCTCTCTTCTCTCTCCTCTCTCTCTCTCCCTCTCCTCTCTCTGAGCTCTCCTCGCTCTCTCCTCCCTCCTCTCTCTCCTCTCTCCTCTCTCTCCTCTCCTCTCTCTCTCTTTCCTCTCCTCTCTGAGCTCTCCTCTCCTCTCTCTCTCTCCTCTCTCTGAGCTCTCCTCTCCTCTCTCCTCTCCTCTCTGAGCTCTCCTCTCCTCTCTCTCTCTCCTCTCTCTGAGCTCTGCTCTCTCTGAGCTCTCCTCTTCTCTCTCTCTCTCCTCTCCTCTCTCTGAGCTCGCCTTTTGTGTCGCAGGCATTTTACAACTACACCTGACTATTCCTTTGCTTTGTACCTTCACGACAGGAATGTGTCGTTAGACTGCCGAATGTTCCCTTTAAAACTATTTCCCTTTGACTCATTAACTCCTCCAGTACTGTACAGAACACAGCACTTCAACAGTTATTATCCATAGGCCTAGTTTTCTCTACCGCACTTATTGTCCTAGGCAGTGTATTGTAGTGCAGTATTGTACAGACCGCATTAGACGAGCTAACAGACAGGTGATTACGTGTCATTGCTTTGTAGCATTTTTGTGAATTTGGACGTTTCCTTCAAGATCCAACAGTGACGTAGTAGTCTGTGTGTTTGGACCACAACAGTACTAGACTGCAGGGTCACAGACAAACAGTGCTGGCGAATACAATGCCTTTATTGTGAAGGAGTAATCACTTCCTTATTTCACTGCCAGAGCCTAAGTGGCTTCCTCTCTTCAGTTTCCTAATCTTTTCAGCTTTAAATGGAAGCTGCTGACTGTCCTTAGATACCGTCTACAGGCACCTTTTCGTTCCTCTGTCTTCAGTTTGTCCATCCATGTGTAGTTCTACTCAGGGGACCTCTGCTCAGGGAGTTATATTCTCTCCAAGGAGTCTGTTCTTCTCGATGTCTGGGCGATGACAATAGCGTTTATACAAGGCGTACTGAGATGGCAAGTTTCCATTAAATATCGCATTGTGTCATTATAGTTCATATTCTTAAATATGCTTCAGATTTCCCTCAGGGAAAACCATGGAGGCCACTTCTCTCCACAATCTGTCTATATGGTGATTCATTAAAAGTTTTCTTAAGAATAAATTGCATTCAATTCAATTAAAACTGTAATGTCATAACACAATAATAGGCATAGCCTCCGACTACAACACTGTAACCAAACAAAAATTCTTTAGCAATGGAAAGTCCCCCCCACCCCAAAAAATGCAGAACAAAATATGCAAAAATAAAATATCACTAAAACCTCCTACATGCTAGGAAGCCTCAGGCGTCACACATGAACATTGCTGCAGCTATTTCTAGATTCCACCCTTGGAATTCATACCATGACAAATGAACCATTGGAGTTAGGAATTCCTATTTATCTGCTGCGTACAGAGACACTTCAACGGGGTGTGAAGAATAAAGGATTTAAACAAACAAAAAGACATCTTAGAGGATAAATATATATGTTTTGTTTTTGGGGGGGTAAGTGATTTGTTTGCTTCTGTCTGATCAAGGAGTTTTTGGTTGGTTGGTGGTGTCTTCTTACTAGGATCATGTACCCTTTACCAAATCTATCACCAAAGATATATATATAGTACATAAACCAATAGTACTGTCAGACCTCTCCATTCTATGTATTCCATCAACCTGTATCAACAGATCCTAATAGGCCTAAGTCTGACAACAAGCTTAGCTCATTGAGGGAAAAGCATTGATTAGTAAGTATGGAAATGTCTTCAGAGTAGCTGTTTGTTACATAAACGGGCTCTTCCCAAAACCATCTGTTGGGTGTGAGGTGCTGACTTCATTTGTTGACGACGTTGCAGAACAGTGGCTAGGGAGTGAAGGGTGACTTTCCCCCCCCTATTTCGCTCTTTGAGCAATGAAGGACCCTGAAGCATAAACAAAGCTCAGGGTTTTTCGTCCGTGTGTGTGTTTGTGTGTCTTGTCCTCGGCTGCTTCAGCCGGGTGAGTCTGCTCACTCAGCCTCACTCTAAAAGGCCTGCTGGAACACTTGCAACAAAACGCCCCACAACCAGCAACCTACAGGTCACACACACGCACGCACGCACGCACGCACGCACACACACACACACACACACACACACACACACACACACACACACACACACACACACACACACACACACACACACACAGTTTTGTATTGCTATCCTCATGGGGACCAACTAATTGATTCCCATCCAAAATTCTATTTTCCCAGACTAACCCTAAATCTAACCTTAACCTTAATTGTAACCCTAACCCTAAACCTAACCCCTAAGCCTAAACTAGCAGTTTTGCCTCGTGCGGACCGGCAAAATGTCACCACTTGTCTGAACTTTCCTTGTTTTACTATCCTTGTGAGGACTTCTGGTCCCCACAAGGACAGTTAAACAAAAAAACACACACCCACATACTCTGACAGGTGGCTTTGAGGATCAAAAGTTGAAGGGCTATGATACGTGGTTGTTGTACCTGGAAAACAACAATCAGCAGCTGAAACAATAACAAAGTGATCTCACCACCGTTCCGCTAAGAAGCTAATGGACTGGACTGGAGACATGTAACCACTCTCAAATTCATAGACAGAGCTATGGATGCAAGGACTGACCATCCATGATATAAAAATTATAGTTTTATCCATGTTTTGAAGCTTTGCAGTCTTTGTTTACATTTATTTTGTTTACAAACATTGTAGTAAATATAACAAGCTTATGCTTTGGGCACTGATGGGTTACAACAGTTGAACTAAGCTCATGAGGCATTTATAAGTTAGAATCAATGGGTAGGCCTACTAATCATTCATTTCTAAGTTCATAAATGGAGGTAGATACTGCAGATTGCCCCTTTAAGATCTGGATTACTGCAACTCGCTGTTGGCTGGGCTCCCTGCCTGTGCCATTAAACCCCTACAACTCATCCAGAACGCCGCAGCCCGTCTGGTGTTCAACTTTCCCAAGTTCTCTCACGTCACCCCGCTCCTCCGCTCTCTCCACTGGCTTCCAGTTGAAGCTCGCATCCGCTACAAGACCATGGTGCTTGCCTACGGAGCTGTGAGGGGAACGGCACCTCCGTACCTTCAGGCTCTGATCAGGCCCTACACCCAAACAAGGGCACTGCGTTCATCCACCTCTGGCCTGCTCGCCTCCCTACCTCTGAGGAAGTACAGTTCCCGCTCAGCCCAGTCAAAACTGTTCGCTGCTCTGGCACCCCAATGGTGGAACAAACTCCCTCACGACGCCAGGTCAGCGGAGTCAATCACCACCTTCCGGAGACACCTGAAACCCCACCTCTTTAAGGAATACCTAGGATAGGATAAAGTAATCCTTCAACCCCCCCCCCCCCTAAAAGATTTAGATGCACTATTGTAAAGTGGTTGTTCCACTGGATATCATAAGGTGAATGCACCAATTTGTAAGTCGCTCTGGATAAGAGCGTCTGCTAAATGACTTAAATGTAAATGTAAAATGTAAAAGATGACTGCACTAATTGTAATCCCTGGTTGTAATCCCTGGTTGTAATCCCTGGGCAAAAACTGGTTGAATCAACATTGTTTCCATGTCATTTCAACCAAAACAATCCATGTGAGAACATTGAATCAATGTGGAAAATTGACTGGATTTGCAAAAAGTCATCAATTTAACGACATTTTGTCTTTTTTCACCCAAATTTGTGGCAATTTTTTGTTGATTTCACATTGAATTCACGTTAGTTGAAAACTCAATCAAACGTAAACCAAAACTAGTCCTTGAACTGACATCTGTGCCCAGTGGGAAGACCAAAGTCTGCTAAATGACTAAAAAGTTAATGTAAAATAAATGGTAAAAGAGCGAGGGGTCAGATAAAAAAAAGATATGTGAGACTTGTATAGTGCTAATACTTGGTCCTCAGATTACAATAATAGTTGTAAATAAGTGTTTAGTGCTGCCTTGTGCTATTTTAGTGGGTCTCTCACATATTATTTTGCCATCAGTAACGGTCTGAGTCATTTCCTTCCATCTGATGGTCCTCACTCTCTAAAACACATGAGGAAGGTCAAACAGAGTCACTTTAGTGGGTTCATTTTAGATGATAGAAACCATATGATTACGTCCATCAGGACAATAGTAATGTCAAATCAGCCTCATGTCTCTCTCCCATTCTCTCAGGTCAAATCAGCCTAATGTCTTTATGGGGTAAGACCTTTAAACAGGTCAACATTCACAAAGCCGCGGGCACAGACGGATTACCAGGACGTGTACTCAAAGCATGTGCTGACCAACTGGCAAGTGTCTTCACTGATATTTTCAACCTCTCCCTGACCGAGTCTGTAATACCTACATGTTTCAAGCAGACCACCATAGTCCCTGTGCCCAAGAACACTAAGGTAACCTGCCTAAATGACTACCGCCCCGTAGCACTCACGTCGGTAGCCATGAAGTGCTTTGAAAGGCTGGTCATGGCTCACATCAACAGCATCCCCTAGACCCACTCCAATTCGCATACCGCCCCAACATATCCACAGATGATGCAATCTCCATTGCACTCCACACTGCCCTTTCCCACCTGGACAAAAGGAACACTTATGTGTTCCTCAAAGCTCATCACTAAGCTAAGGACCCTGAGACTAAACACCTTCCTCTGCAACTGGATCCTAGACTTCCTGACGGGCCACCCCCAGGTGGTAAGGGTAGGCAACAACACATCTGCCACGCTGATCCTCAACACTGGGGCCCCTCAGGGGTGCGTCCTCAGTCCCCTCCTGTAGTCCCTGTTCACCCACGACTGCGTGGCCAAACATGACTCCAACACCATCATTAAGTTAACTGATGACACAACAGCCTGATCACGGACAAAGATGAGACAGCCTATAGGGAGGAGGTCAGAGACCTGGCAGTGTGGTGCCAGAACAACAACCTCTCCCTCAGTGTGAGCAAGACGAAGGAGCTGATCGTGGACTACAGGAAAAGGCGGGCCGAACAGGCCCCCATTAACATCGATGGGGCTGTAGTGGAGCGGGTTGAGAGTTTCAAGTTCCTTGGTGTCCACATCACCAACAGACTATCATGGTCCAAACACACTAAGACAGTCGTGAAGAGGGCACGACAAAACCCTTTCCCCCTCAGGAGACTGAAAAGATTTGGCGTGGGTCCTTAGATCCTCAAAAGGTTCTACAGCTGCACCATCAAGAGCATCCTGACTTGTTGCATCACTGCCTGGTATGGCATCTGACCACGAGGCATTATAGAGGGTGGTGCGTACGGCCCAGTACATCACTGGGGCCAAGCTTCCTGCCACCCAGGACCTATATAATAGGCGGTGTCAGAGGAAAGCCCATAAAATTGTCAGAGACTCCAATCATCCAAGTTATAGACTGTTTTCTCTGCTACCGCACGGCAAGCAATACTGGAGCGCCAAGTCTGGGTCCAAAAGGCTCCTTAACAGCTTCTACCCCCAAGCCACAAGACTGCTGAACAATTAATCAAATGGCCACCGGACTATTTACTTTGATCCCCCCCATTTGTTTTGTACACTGCTGCTACTCGCTGTTTATTATGTATGCATATTCACTTCAACCCTTCCTACATGTACAAATGACCTCAACTAACCTGTACCCCCGTACACTGACTCGGTACCGGTACCGCCTGTATAGAGCCTCGTCATTGTTATTTTATTGTGTTACTTTTTATTATTTTTTTTACTTGAGTTTATTTTCTAAACTCTTCTTAAACTGCACTGTTGGTTAAGGGCTTGTAAGTAAGCATTTCACGGCAAGGTCTACACTTGTTGTATTTGACGCATGTGACCAATAAAGTTGGATTTGATTTAATTTCATGTCTCTCTCTCACATTCTCTTAGGCATGTGAAGGACAGGAAACTATTATGGACCAGGGGAGATAAGCGCAGGGCGTGGCCCAGGTCAGTGTCATCAAATCTAAAAAACACATTTGGAATGCTTTGAGGATGCACATTTGCTTTGATTGAATGAATCAGAAAGATCATCTATACGGCAGCAGCAATTCAAATACTTCAGCACCACGATGGCAGGTTTCATTGTTGAAAGTACTGAGAACAAGAGCCGTCTGAAGGAAATGATTCCAGCCATATCTCTAAGCAGCCGCAAACAAAGAGTGTGCTCGAGTAAAAACATTTGCTGTCAACATCCAAGCTTTAAAGTAGGCTGTCCAAACAGATGTGCGTCCACCACAGGAATAATACCCAGTGAGTTGTTCTAGTAGAGGTCTTCACGCTGACAACCGCAAACAAACTGACTGTGAGAGAAAACCAAACAAGTCAGAGGAGGTTTAACGCTGATGACATTTCCAAACACATTCTTGGCCATTCCCTGTTCACAGAGCGGAGCAGACCTGGTTTCAAATAATATGACACATCATTCAAATACTTTAGTAGCTGTGTTTTATTCAGGTTTCCTACTACACTTGGAACCAATGGAATAGTCCCAAAGGTGCAAACCCCACCCCTCCTGGCACTCCAGGCAGCCTAAATCAAACGCTCAGAATGATTTGAAAGAAAACAAATACTATTTGAAGCCAGGTCTGGAGCTGAGGTCTGAGGTCTAGAGCTGGGCCGGGCAGGAGCCGGTTGGGCTGGGTCAGGCTGGGCTCGGGGGCTTTTGTCCTGGGAGTGGTGTTAAGGAGACCAGGGGGATCCTCGGGCCTTGTTTAGCCTCTCTGTTCTGGGTCACAGCAGCACCTGGGTGGCTGCCCTTAGAACAACCCACAGGGGGAGAATCTTTTTTTCTCTTTTTTTAATCACGTGTTTTAAACATGAGGCGACACTAAACAACATGCACTAAGGATTTATGTTTTGATTTCATGCCTTGTCTTTGGTATGCTGTGCGACTTGTTTTTATCAACATATTCACTCTTACATTTTGTTGTATAGCACACTTATACAACTAATATAAGGACAGGACATGAGACGGGAGTAGAAATTAACAAGGGCATTGTTTAATGCGTTTCACAGGAAGAACGTTAAAAGCATTTCAACGTAGGTAAGCAAGGGGGGGGGGGGGGGGGGGGGGTTACAGGTGCCCTAAAGGGACAAAACTAGAATATCAATACACAGCACATTTGATTTTCACTAATGCATTCCTTTGCTCCTTCACTTATCTTACCGTAATAGTACATATCAATATATTTATTTTGAGTTTAACCCTAACCATAACCCTAACCCTAGGTTCGAATTTCATCGAAGACAACTTTAGCATTTTAGCTAAATAGCTACTTTGCAACTACTAGCATGTTATCTAACCCTATCCCAAACCCTATCCCAAACCTAACTCCAGCCTTAACCCTAGGGCTGTTGAGAGCGATTCTAACTACAGATGTAGGATCTTCATTTGATCCCCCTGTTGCAGGATAACCTTAAAAATGTTAATTGTAGTGTATTTGAGGTTTAAAAAGGCTTCTGAAGTTTGCAATTTCCACTTTGAAATTTCAGACCTGATTTTCCCTGTATGTATCAACCCCTACAATTGGCTCAAATTAAGAACCGACATCTGTACCATTACCCCACATGAGAGCAGGAACATCCAATATGATCTATAAATGCCCCGTCTGCAAACAAGATCATTGTGAATTTGTGTGTGTCTACCATGCTATAACCACACTACAGTATAACCCTAGAATTACCCAATTCTCCCCCCATCCCATCGCTTCCCAGCTAATCTCATCACATCTGCAGGGGCTCCAACATCATCATGACTAGTCATTCAGAGGAGAGACCATGCCTGAATAAAACAAGTATCCTTGAACTCCACAGTGCTGGGCTGAGACAAGTGAGGGAGAACGAGGGATTGAGAGAGGGGAAAATAAAGAGAGAGAGAGAGAGAGGAACATTCTTCTCTTTTAATTGAGTGTCAGGAATGGCCCCACAGATTAAAACAGCGCAACCCCATGTCAATAAAGATTGGGGTCTGATGAGGCTAGGAGAGGGCAGCTGTAGGGGCTTGCGGCCCTAATACCACCATACCAGCTGTCTTATTTGTTATTGATATTTACTGGGTGTCGTCTCAGTCTCTCCGTCCTTCGGCTCGCCCATAGGGATTAGTGGTTAATAGCTGTAGGATTTATGGGTGTAGTGTGAGCCCCTGTCAACCCAAGGGTCCTACAGCCATCACCACATCACTGAGATTACTGAGCCTGAATGATGACTCTTTTAAGTGCCCACAGAGATGATCAGAGGAAGAGAGGAGGAGAGGGGTAACTTTGTTAAACTTCTTTGTAGGTGGAGGGCTGGCTGCGGAGGACCCTTTTACTGTTGTTTTGTGATGATGAGTTGATGTTGGATGGGTGTCATGGCAACAACTATGTAGATTCAGATAATGCTCTCTCTCTTCTCCCGTTCTTACACCTGTCACTATCACACCTTTTCAGGTAAAACACCACCTCCGGTTCTGATACCTTCTTCATGCACCCATACACCTACTTCTTCCTTGTACCATTTCACTTGTACTTTTTCATTTTCTACATTCTGTCTCAATGTCTCTCTGCACAGTGTTCTCTACTCTTTCCCTCCCTCCTTCATTCTGCTGACAGCCGTGCTCCTATGGCATGGGCCTGCTGTTCCTCAGCTTGCCTGTGTGATCAGTCCCTCTCTCTCTCCAGCTCCTCCACACACACTTCATCTCATCTTGTTAGTGCTCCCTTTCAGAGCCACACACACACACGCGCGCGCACGCCTCCCTCCCTCCCTGCCAATTCTCTGTCTATATTAACTCACATACCATCTTATGTATTGCCAAAGCAGATTGTGTTTGGAGGGCAAGCAATTAAAGGGGGAGGGTGGGGAGGAGGGGTAGAAAAAAAATGGTAATGTAATTTTGGCTGCAATATTTACAGAAATGGTAAAGCCTTATAAGCGAGCGACATGACAGAGTCAACACCGCAGAGAATAATGATTTAGCGCCGAGATTTAGTGGGATGGGATCTGGCACTTCCCTAATTACGATAGGCCAAATGTCAAGCCTGCTCACTGTCAGCGTGGCCACTGTTTTTTCTCTCTTTCTGCAAGTTTGTATCCGTGTTTTATGAATCTCATTATAAGTCATTAAAGTGTCGTGAGATTTTCAACAGCCTCCACTCGGCGGCCTGTAGAACCTCTCTGGAAAAGAAGAGAGGAGAGGAGGAGGAGGAGGAGACAAGGGGGGAGAGGAGAGAGGGAGGAGAGGGATAGGTTGTTTTCTCTACTAAGAATTATCGAACATTTTCTCAGAAAGTGTCTCCAATGGTGAGGTGATGTGAGGTGATATCAACAAATGACTTATAGACTTTATAGCCTAGCAGCACGTCTAAAAGATTCTGTTTCCATTGTGGAGATAGTGCTGGAGCCTCAAAAAGATAGGGTACAGGTAATTGATGGTCACGCTCCCAATTACAGCATCAATAGATGGGTTCACCCAGCTCCATCTCTGCCCTACCTTACCCCTGAATGTCCTTCACTATACTCACCATGTCTCTCAATTTTTCCAGATTCTTTGTCCCTGTATTTTCAAAATATATGCCCTTCAACGGTTGGTCTCTGTGCCTCCTACTCTCTCTCTCTCTGTACGTCCCTCTGTTTTTCTCTCTGTCTTTTGGGTAAAAGGGTTGTCAGTGTGCTGAGTACTGGACTAGACTGTTGTGTAGTAGTAAGGCAGTATATTAGGTTGTGAATGGCTAAGATGTAGTGTAACGGGGTTGATTGGGAAGTTAGTTACCAAATAGGACTGTAAGGTTGTGAGTGGCTGGGCTGTGTGCCGGTGTGTCGGAGCTCTACAGATGGCTTGGTGCTGTGGAGGTGACAGGAGGAGTGTGTGTGTGTGTGTGTGTGTGTGTGTGTGTGTGTGTGTGTGTGTGTGTGTGTGTGTGTGTGTGTGTGTGTGTGTGTGTGTGTGTGTGTGTGTGTGTGTGTGTGTGTGTGTGTGTGTGTGTGTGTGTGTGTGTGTGTGTGTGTGTGTGTGTGTGTGTGTGTGTGTGTGTGTGTGTGTGTGTGTGTGTGTGTGTGTGTGTGTGTGTGTGTGTGTGTGTGTGTGTGTGTGTGTGTGTGTGTGTGAGAGAGAGAATGTGTGTGTGTGTGTGTGCGTGTGTGTGTGTGTGTGTGTGTGAGAGAGAGAATGTGTGTGTGTGTGTGTGCGTGTGAGAGAGAGAGAATGTGTGTGTGTGTGTGTGCGTGTGAGAGAGAGAGAATGTGTGTGTGTGTTGGTGTGTGAGTGTGTGTGAGAGAGGCGTTGGCGTGTGTGTGACAGATAGAGATGCTCAGAGCCTCGGGCATCGATGGGTGCCCTGAGAGTTGGCGAGGAGAAGCGCGTGAGGCCTGCGTGGGCGAGAGACGACAGAGAGGTACGAACCGGGAGGGAGAAGGGTAGGGAGAGAGGTAAAAATGAGGAGAGAAGATAGGGATGGGGGAGTTAAGGGGGAAATAAGAGAAAGAGAAAGAGGTAGGCATTAGGAGTTGGAGGGGGTTGAGGAAGAGAGGGAGGGGTAAGATATGATTTAGAAATTAGCAGGAGGAGAGTGGGAAGAGAGGAGTGAGGGAGATGGGACATGCACCTTTACTATCACCTGTCTGTCACCTGTTAATTATCTCTAATAATGTCTGAGGTGTCATTCCAGTACACCATTAAGATTTCATCCCGGTGTCTGACATCCTGTGCCATCACCCCGCAGTTGCCGGGCTAGGGTGAGCATCCAGCCAGGAAGGGTGGTGCCAGCTCTACGCTCCAGACCTCCAGTGCGCATCCTCGGCCCAGTATATCCTGCACCGGCTCTACGTACAGTGTATCCGGTGCGCTCTCACAGCCCAGTGCGTCCTGTGCCAACGCCCCGCAGTTGCCGGGCTAGGGTGAGCATCCAGCCAGGACGGGTTGTGCCAGCTCTGCTCTCCAGACCTCCAGTGATGATCCATGGCACGAAGCCTTCAATGATGATCCATGGCACAAAGCCTCCAGTGATGATCCATGGCAGGGAGCCTCCAGCGACGGCCTCCAGTCCAGAGCCTCCAGCGACGGCCTCCAGTCCAGAGCCTCCAACGACACTCTCCAGTCCGGAGCCTCCAGCGACGGTCCCCAGTCTGGGGCCCGCAATGAGTGTCCCCGGCCCGGAGTCTCCAGTGACGGTCTCCAGTCCGGAGCCTCCAGCGACGGCCTCCAGTCCGAAGCCTCCAGCGACGGTTCCCAGTCCGGGGCCCGCAACGATGGTTCCCAGTCCGGGGCACGCAACGAGGGTCCCCAGTCCGGGGTCGGCGACGAGGGTCCCCGCAATAGCGGTGCCACCAAAGTGGGGTGAGCCAGAGGTTGAGCGGGGTCTACGTCCTGCACCAGAGCCGCCACCGTGGATAGATGCCCACCTAGACCCTCCCCTATAGGTTCAGTTTTGCGGCCGGAGTCCGCACCTTTGGGGGTGGGGGGTACTGTCACGCCATGACCTTAGAGAGACTTTTTATGTCTCTATTTTGGTTTGGTCAGGGTGTGATTTGGGGTGGGCATTCTATGTTCTGATTTCTATGTTTTTGTATTTCTATGTGTTGGCCGGGTATGCTTCTCAATTAGGGACAGCTGTCTATCGTTGTCTCTGATTGGGAATCATACTTAGGCTGCTTTTTCCTCTTTTGTCATGGTGGGAAGTTGACTTTTGTTAGTGGCACTTAGCCCTCGTAAGCTTCACGGTCGTTTATTTGTTTCTTATTTTGTTGGCGACATTTAAAAAAAAAAAGGAAATGTACGCTCACCACGCTGCACTTTGGTCCACTTCTTTCGACGGACGTGACAAGTACGCAAGTATAAATACCATGGGACCACGCAGCCGTCATACCGCTCAGGAAGGAGACGTGTTCAGTCTCCTTGAGATGAACGTACTTTGGTGCGAAAAATGCAAATCAATCCCAGAACAACAGCAAAGGACCTTGTGAAGATGCTGGAGGAAACAGGTACAAAAGTATCTTTATCCACAGTAAAAACGAGTCTCATATCGACATATCCTGAAAAGCTGCTCAGCAAGGAAGAAGCCTCTGCTCTTGGAGAAATGTCCTCTGGTCTGATGAAACAAACATTGAACTGGCCATAAGGACCATCGTTATGTATGGAGGAAAAAGGGGGGGGGGGCTTGCAGCCGAAGAACACCATCCCAACCGTCAAGCACGGGGGTGGCAGCATCATGTTGTGGGGGTGCTTTGCTGCAGGAGGGACTGGTGTTTGTGTGGATTTGTGTGGATATATTGAAGCAACATCTCAAAACATCAGTCAGGAAAGTAAAGCTTGGTTGCAAATGGGTCTTCGAAATGGACAATGACCCCAAGCATACTTCCAAAGTTGTGAGAAAATGGCTTAAGGACAACAAAGTTAAGGTATTGGAGTGGCCATCACAAAGCCCTGACCTCAATCCTATAGAAAATTTGTGGGCAGAACTGAAAAAGCGCGTGCGAGCAAGGTGACCTACAAACCTGACTCAGTTACACCAGCTCTGTGTAACGGTCCTGACCTGTTTTATGTTGTTTTTGTATGTGTTTAGGTCAGGGCATGTGTTTTGGGTGGGCAGTCTATGTTATCTGTTTCTATGTTGGTTTTGGTTGCCTGGTATGGCTCTTAATTAGAGGCAGGTGTTTTGCGTTCTCCTCTAATTAAGAATCATATTTAGGTAGGGTGTTCTCACTGTTTGTTTGTGGGTGATTGTCTCCTGTGTCTGTGTCGATGTTACACCATACGGGAATGTTTCGGTTTGTTCGTGCGTTTATGTAGTCTGTTCCTGTGTCAGCGTGCTTCGTGTATTTGTAAGTTCGTTTGTTCGGGTCTGTCTACATCGTTTTGTTATTTTGTTAGTTATATCAAGTATAGTTCGTTTTCGTCTTTGTCTGTTTTGTTTATTTAATAAATCATCATGTATTCACAACCCGCTGCGCCTTGGCTCGATCACTACACCTCCTCTTCTTATGAAGAGAGAGAGGAACGCCGTTACACTCTGTCAGGAGGAATGGGCCAAAATTCACCCCATTTATTTTGGGAAGCTTGTGGAAGGCTACTCGAAACGTCTGACCCAAGTTAAACAATTTAAAGGCAATGCTACCAAATACTAATTGAGTGTATGTAAACGTCTGACCCACTGGGAATGTGATGAATGAAATAAATCATTCTCTCTACTATTATTCTGACATTTCACATTCTTAAAATAAAGTGGTGATCCTAACTGACCTTAGACAGGGACTTTTTATTAGGATTTAACGTCAGGAATTGTGAAAAACCGAGTCTAAATGTATCTGGCTAAGGTGTATGTAAACTTCCGACTTCAACTGTAACTGTAAGCTCCACACCATATTTAATTCTAAATGTCTACTGCTTGCAAAATAAAACATTTCAACAGAACATTTGGATTGTCCTGACTTTCAAAAATGTCTGAACTGCTTCAACTTGTTTTTCTCGTTGGATGGTAAGTTTTATTTTAGATCTAATTATTTCAGATCTACAGAAAAGTACATTTCAATATGTCACGGACCGCGGCGATACCTTGGCACATGAGAATTATTAGAATATGGTAAATATTAGTAAATTATTGCATTCCATCCATGCTGGCTTTTGCAGGCTACTTGAGACATGAAACTAATAGGTGGGAGGGAATACAGACTGTCGCTAATTTATTAATTCGCAATTTGCCTAAATGGGTAATGGAAACCCTTCAACCAGGTCATTACATGTGTAACATGGGTAATGGGTAACTGGGGAAAGGATGTGTAACATGGGTAATGGGTAACTGGGGAAAGGCGGTGTAACATGGGTAATGGGTAACTGGGGAAAGGATGTGTAACATGGGTAATGGGTAACTGGGGAAAGGAGGTGTAACATGGGAACCTCAGTAAAGTCAACGTCAGACCAATGTGTTCACTGTTCAACCCTGCCTCAGTCACACTTGCTGTTCTGACAGTATTAGTTGAGGCATAACTTAGATTGGTTGAGAATAGAGCAATCAGAAACTGCCATGAATATGATGTAAGTACTATGTGGCTCAATGATTGGTCAATGCTGAATTGGTCCATGTTGTAGTTGTTTAATCAGGTAATGAACCACCAGAAACGGTGTAATCCACTCATGTCGTTACACTGTGATTATAGTGTATTCACTGGCACACACCACGCTCACCACTGTCAGAGACAGCTATGGCTTATTTAAGGTTGTCCTGCTTCCTGCCTCTCAACTGGACCAGATCACAATTGACCATTTATGGTGCTGATGCTGATGTAGTCCATGTTCATTGGTCAGTTCTTTGAGGTAAAGAATGTGACAGAAATAGATGGAATGTTTGAATGGCACAGCCGGGCCATAGGGTCACCCATGCTGAAAGCCTCAATCAAAGACTCAGCTGAATAAAATGGTTGCCATGTGAAATACTGTGGAATACAACATGTATGCTGACCAATACACAACACAAACACAAAAAACAGCACTTTGGTAGCCAAGCTAACGAGAACAATACAGTTGTACCACTTGAGGCTGGATGATGAGAGGTTATTCCCTTCAGGGACATTAGTGATGTCTGAAACAGAATGCTTTCAGCCTATTGGTCAATCTCACATTAATAACAACAGTAGCAACCCTGCAAAGTACATTAGACGGGTGGATTAAGGTGAGAGGATTAACATCATAGCTACAGATTGGAAAGCATCAAACCTTTCTGTGTGCATAGACACAGCAGGAGAGCCAAATGTGCTTCTCAGAAGTCAGTCAGAACAGAGAAATGCAACCAAATCAAGAGTACTCTCCACTGAAGGCATGGCAGTGAAAACAGAAGACAAGATGGAGGTGCACCCACCGCCGGCCTCGCCTCTCCATCTCTCATCTCTGTCTGTCTGGCAGGGATAGGATCCTCCGGCTCCTCCCTTTAGGCGGCTGACATAGTGCCTGCCATCCCGCCCCACCTCCAGCTGAGACGAGAGAGGTGCTTCAGGGGAAACCCCTGCTGAGCCACGCACGCACGCACGCACGCACGCACGCACGCACGCACGCACGCACGCACGCACGCACGCACACACACACACACACACACACACACACACACACACACACACACACACACACACACACACACACACACACACACACACACACACACACACACACACACACACACACACACTGGCATGGCACCCTCCCTGACACTAAGCCTGCAGGAGCAGAGAGGGTATGCTACATCTCTACTAACTCAGGTTGGCAGGTGAGTCTAAGCACTCCCTCTTTCTCTGTCTCTCTCATTCTCTCTCTCTTTCGCTTCCTACATCTCTTTTTCATTCTCTCTTTCTCTGTCTCTCGCCATCACACTCTCCCCCCATATCTTTCTTTCTCTCTCTGTTCTCCTCTCTCTCTTAACCTGCGTCTGTTACACTATGCTGCAGGCAGGTTGTGGGGAGCAGTGTGTGTATGTGTGTGTGTGTGTGTGGGGGGGGGGTGGTTACACTCATCTGTCTGGGTAACAGAGGGCTGACGTAAAGGAGGACTCCTGTCTCTGGAAGATAAACAACCTTGGGAGATAAAAACACCCAGGCACACTGTGACACACATCTATCTCACTGTGACACACATCTATCTCACTGTGACACACATCTATCTCACTGTGACACACATCTATCTCACTGTGACACACATCTATCTCACTGTGACACAAAGCTATCTCACTGTGACACACATCTATCTCACTGTGACACACATCTATCTCACTGTGACACACATCTATCTCACTGTGACACACATCTATCTCACTGTGACACACATCTATCTTACTGTGACACACATCTATCTCACTGTGACACACATCTATCTCACTGTGAGATACATATATCTCACTGTGACACACATCTATCTCACTGTGACACACATCTATCTCACTGTGACACACATCTATCTCACTGCGACACACATCTATCTCACTGTGACACACATCTATCTCACTGTGACACACATCTATCTCACTGTGACACACATCTATCTCACTGTGACACACATCTATCTCACTGTGACACACATCTATCTCACTGCGACACACACCTATCTCACTGTGACACACATCTATCTCACTGTGACACACATCTATCTCACTGTGACACACATCTATCTCACTGTGACACACATCTATCTCACTGTGACACACATCTATCTTACTGTGACACACATCTATCTCACTGTGACACACATCTATCTCACTGTGACACACATCTATCTCACTGTGACACACATCTATCTCACTGTGACACACATCTATCTCACTGTGACACACATCTATCTTGCTGTGACACACATCTATTTCACTGTGACACACATCTATCTCACTGTGACACACATCTATCTCACTGCGACACACACCTATCTCACTGTGACACACATCTATCTCACTGTGACACACATCTATCTCACTGTGACACACATCTATCTCACTGTGACACACATCTATCTCACTGTGACACACATCTATCTCTGTCACGTTCCTGACCTATTTCTGTTAGTTTATGTGTGTTATTTGGTCAGGACGTGAGGTTGGGTGGGCATTCTATGTTTTCTGTTTCTGTGTTGGTTTATGGGTTGCCTGGTATGGCTCTTAATTAGAGGCAGGTGTTTGGCGTTCCTCTAATTAAGAGTCATATTTAGGTAGGCGTTGTCACAGTGTTCGTGGTGGGTGATTGTCTTCAGTGTCTGTGTCTGTACACCATGCGGGACTGTTTACGGTTTGTTCGGTTTGTGTAGCCTATGTTTCCTATTCGTGCGTTCTTCTTGTTTTATGTAAGTTCGTCGTCTAGGTCTGTCTACACCGTTTGTTGTTTTGTTAGTTTAGTCAAGTTCGTGTTTTCTTTAATAAATTATGTGTTCAAACTCCACTGTGCCTTGGTTCGATCACTACTCCTCCTTTTCGGTCGAAGAGGAGGACCGCCACCGTTACAGAATCACCCACCAAGAATCCAGAACCAAGCAGCGTAATTTGGAGCAACGGGGAAGTATACAGGACTTGTGGAGTTGGGAGCAAATATTTAACGGAGAAGGACCATGGGCTAAAGTGAATCACCGTCCATGGGAACAGCTGGAGGCAGCTCGGAGAGTGGAGGAAAAGAGAGAGAGGAACCGGAGTTATGAGGGAACGCGTCTTGCATGGAAGCCCAAAAAGCCCGTGAGTAACACCCAAAAATTTCTTGGGGGGCTAAGAGGTAGTGGGCCAAGGGCAGGTAGGAGACCTGCGCCCACTTCCCAGGCTTACCGTGGAGAGCGGGAGTACTGGCAGGCACCGTGTTACGCAGTAGAGTGCACGGTGTCTCCTGTACGAGTGCATAGCCCAGTGCGGGTTATTCCACCTCCCCGCACTGGTAGGGCTAGATTGGGTATTGAGCCAGGTGTCATGAGGCCGGCTCAACGCGTCTGGTCTCCAGTGCGTCTCCTCGGGCCGGCATACATGGCACCTGCCTTACGCATGGTTTCCCCGGTTCGCCTACATAGCCCGGTGTGGGTTATTCCACCTCCCCGCACTGGTCGGGCAACCGGGAGCATTCAACCAGGTAAGGTTGGGCAGGCTCAATGCTCAAGAGAGCCAGTACGCCTGCACGGTCCGGTATTTCCGGCGCCACCTCCCCGCCCCAGCCTAGTACCTACAGTGCCTACACTACGCACTAGGCTACCAGTGCGTCTCCTGAGCCCAGTTCCTCCTCCACGCACTCTCCCTGTAGTGCGTGTATCCAGTTCGGTGCCTCCAGTTCCGGCACCACGCACTAAGCCTCCTGTGCGTCTCCAGAGCCCTGTACACACTGTTTCTTCTCCCCCTACTAATCCTGATGTGCTTGCCCTCAGCCCGGTGTCACCAGTGCCGGTACCACGCACCAGGTATAGAGTGGGCTTTGAGAATCCAGTGAGCCCTGTCCCTGCTCCCCGCACTAGTATGAAGGTGCGTGTCCTTAGCCCGGTGCCTCCAGTTCCGGCACCACGCACCAGGTCTACAGTGCGCCTTATCCGGCCAGAGCCATCCGTCTCCCCAGCGCCATCTGAGCCATCCGTCTCACCAGCGCCATCTGAGCCATCCGTCTCCCCAGCGCCATCTGAGCCATCCGTCTCCCCAGCGCCATCTGAGCCATCCGTCTCCCCAGCGCCGTCTGAGCCATCCGTCTGCAATGAGCCTGCAAAGCCGCCCGTCTGCCATGAGCCTGCAAAGCCGCCCGTCTGCCATGAGCCTACAGAGCCGTCCGCCAGCCAGGAGCCGCTAGAGCCGCCCGCCAGACAGGAGCCGCTAGAGCCGCCCGCCAGACAGGATCTGCCAGAGCCGCCAACCAGACAGGATCTGCCAGAGCCGCCAACCAGACAGGATCTGCCAGAGCCGCCAACCAGACAGGATCTGCCAGAGCCGCCAGCGAGCCATGAGCGGCCAGAGCCGTCAGAGAGCCATGAGCGTCCAGAGCCGTCAGCCTGCCATGAGCGCCGAGAGCCGTCAGCCTGCCATGAGCGTCGAGAGCCGTCAGCCAGCCATGAGCGTCGAGAGCCGTCAGCCAGCCATGAGCGTCGAGAGCCGTCAGCCAGCCATGAGCGTCGAGAGCCGTCAGCCAGCCATGAGCGTCGAGAGCCGTCAGCCAGCCATGAGCGTCGAGAGCCGTCAGCCAGCCATGAGCGTCGAGAGCCGTCAGCCAGCCATGAGCGTCGAGAGCCGTCAGCCTGCCATGAGCGTCCAGATTCGTCAGTCAGCCATGAGCTGCCCTTCAGCCAGAAACGGCTATATACCCAGAACTGCCCCTCAGTCCAGAGCTGTCTCTCTGTCCGGAGCTGCCTTTCAGTCCGGAGTTGCCCCTCTATCATGATCTCCCTCTCTATCTTGATCTACCTCTTTATTATGATCTATCCCTCTGTCTTGTGCTATCCCTCGGTCTTGATCTATCTCTCTGTCCCGGTGCTGTCCCTGTCATTGATGTTACTAAGGGGATTTTGTGGGGGTAAAATGAGGGTGGACATTCTTAGGGGGAGATGGAGGCTAGGATGGATTATGGTGGGGTGGGGACCTCGCCCGGAGCCTGAGCCACCACCGTGGTCAGATGCCCACCCAGACCCTCCCCTAGACTTTGTGCTGGTGCGCCCGGTGTTCGCACCTTATGGGGGGGGTTATGTCACGTTCCTGACCTATTTCTGTTAGTTTATGTGTGTTAGTTGGTCAGGACGTGAGGTTGGGTGGGCATTCTATGTTTTCTGTTTCTGTGTTGGTTTATGGGTTGCCTGGTATGGCTCTTAATTAGAGGCAGGTGTTTGGCGTTCCTCTAATTAAGAGTCATATTTAGGTAGGCGTTGTCACAGTGTTCGTGGTGGGTGATTGTCTTCCGTGTCTGTGTCTGTACACCACGCGGGACTGTTTACGGTTTGTTCGGTTTGTGTAGCCTATGTTTCCTATTCGTGCGTTCTTCTTGTTTTATGTAAGTTCGTCGTCTAGGTCTGTCTACACCGTTTGTTGTTTTGTTAGTTTAGTCAAGTTCGTGTTTTCTTTAATAAATTATGTGTTCAAACTCCACTGCGCCTTGGTTCAATCACTACTCCTCCTTTTCGGTCGAAGAGGAGGAGGACCGCCGTTACAATCTCACTGTGACACACATATATCTCACTGTGACACACATCTATCTCACTGTGACACACATCTATCTCACTGCGACACACACCTATCTCACTGTGACACACATCTATCTCACTGTGACACACATCTATCTCACTGCGACACACATCTATCTCACTGTGACACACATCTATCTCACTGTGACACACATCTATCTCACTGTGACACACATCTATCTCACTGTGACACACAGCTATCTCACTGTGACACACATCTATCTCACTGTGACACACATCTATCTCACTGTGACACACATCTATTTCACTGCGACACACATCTATCTCACTGCGACACACATCTATCTCACTGTGACACACATCTATCTCACTGTGACACACATCTATCTCACTGTGACACACATCTATCTCACGGTGACACACATCTATCTTACTGTGACACACATCTATCTTACTGTGACACACATCTATCTCACTGTGACACACATCTATCTCACTGTGACACACATCTATCTCACTGTGACAAACATCTATCTCACTGTGACAAACATCTATCTCACTGTGACACACATCTATCTCACTGTGACACACAGCTATCTCACTGTGACACACAGCTATCTCACTGCAACACACACCTATCTCACTGTGACACACATCTATCTCACTGCAACACACACCTATCTCACTGTGACACACACCTATCTCACTGTGACACACATCTATCTCATTGCGACACACATCTATCTCACTGTGACACACAGCTATCTCACTGTGACACACATCTATCTCACTGTGACACACATCTATCTCACTGTGACACACAACTATCTCACGGTGACACACATCTATCTCACTGTGACACACATCTATCTTACTGTGACACACATCTATCTCACTGTGACACACATCTATCTCACTGTGACACACATCTATCTCACTGTGAGATACGTATATCTCACTGTGACACACATCTATCTCACTGTGACACACATCTATCTCACTGTGAGATACATCGTATTCAACCCCCCCCCTGCTAATTTCCTGAAATTTTACACATTTTACAATTTCTTATGTGTGTTCGTGGGATATCTGAGTGACTCAAACATTCCAACAAAAAAATGTTTTCTGACATTAGCTAGTGTATCTTGACATTTTTGAAAATGTATAAATATATCTCTAAGGTATACAATGACTAACATGACAAAAGGAAACTGTTATTGCACTAGCCAATTTAGGAATTGCACCTTAGGCATTCTACTATTACAACTTTCAAGATTAAGTTGAAAGCCCGACTGATTTCCTTAAAAAACTACTACTGGCCTAAATAATACTTACCTCACTCAGTGTCACCACTCAAGTCGCTGTTTCTGTGAAAGCAACAAACCCTATCAGTAATAGCAATGTCCCAAAGTCCAGGACAAGATATGAAGGACGGATACATTGCTGTTTATCTAATCTTGACACAGTATAGGCTATCTCTCAATAACAGATTGTTGGACATTTTACATCATGGTTTTATGTAAGGACCGTTACCTTATGTGCAGAGCCAAGTATTACAACCGACATATATGTGAGATGTAACATGTGCTGAATGACACATCTAACTTTTACATAAGAGAGCAATGACAATGACAACTCAAATATGCCCTTCGTTTGATGTTGTGAGTGGGCCTGAACAGAGAGGGAGATGAGAGAGAAAATGGAGAAGAGGAAGACACATTAGAGAAGGAGAGGAGTGGAACAGAAGAGAAGAGGAATGAGCCAAGTTTGTATATTGCCCTTGAGGGTGAGTTCAGCCCAATGTGTGTGTGTGTGTGTGTGTGTGTGTGTGTGTGTGTGTGTGTGTGTGTGTGTGTGTGTGTGTGTGAGTGTGTGTGTGTGTGTGTGTGTGTGTGTGTGTGTGTGTGTGTGTGTGTGTGTGTGTGTGTGTGTGTGTGTGTGTGTGTGTGTGTGTGTGTGTGTGTGTGTGTGTGTGTGTGTGTCTGTGTGTTTTATAGGAAAGTGGGAGTCAGGTATGTCTCTGCACCACTCCAACACACTCTGCTATTCTGTTCTGTTCGCCAGGATAACAAATCTCTCCCTCCAGCAGCTCTGCTAACCTCCTCAGCTATACTAATAACATTTAGACATGTTAAGCTCGTAAATTAGCGAATCTGGACCGCAGAGATATTATTTATGCTTGTCTCTCGTATTGAAAGAGTCAGCTTGATGGGTAAATTGTGTTTTAATTCTTGGAGGGAGCCGTTTTTTCTGCGCCTCAGCGTGGTGTGAGATTAATCCCCTGACAACCTTTGCAACGCACTTCAAATTGCTCCCAAATGTCACAGCGGAGATTTCACACACAGCCGAGGGTGGAAACGGAACTGGGGAGGGAGGGAGTACAAAGCAAGGCCACATCCAACGCACAAGTTGGTCCTACTCGTCACGCTCACACATTTACGTGCTTTGAAACACGCGCACACACAAGTTCATAACACGGTCGCGCACGCACACACACACATTTGAATTTTTCTATTCTTACGAAACAAACTCAATGCGCAAAACACACCGGCTATAGTTGTGTTTTTATATTCCTTTTTATTTCTATTCGTTTTATTTGAAATGTAGTTTAGGTTCAGTTAGTTCTCAGATTGAATTTACTAGTTTTATAAAACATGTATATTTCGTTTTGTAGTTTCAGTTTTAGTTTTAGTGGTACGGACAGAAAGTAGCCTATGGGAAGATCTCAATTGCATACTCTTCTCTCTCCTTCTCAAAACCCATTGGATGAGAAAGCCAGAGAAAGCCAGAGAAAGCCAGAGAAAGCCAGAGAAATCCTTCTCCATTGGGTTTTGAGAAGGACAAGAGGAGAGATGAAGCGTAGAGTATGTAATTAAGATCGTCTCTATGTGTGGGAGGCTAGGAGCCATTTATGTGTTGTATAGTTGCTGTGTTTTGGGGTTGCCACTTCTTGCCAGTGTGGGGCCTTAACGCAGAAGGTAATGGTTCAGGTCATAGGTGAGGCT
>NW_026601527.1:0-46578 GCF_029448725.1 Salvelinus fontinalis
GCTAACTTCTGACGTTTTTTACCGAAGCCAGAAAAACAGGCGAAGAGTTACAAAAATAGCTCTATTTACAGATTGGTAGACCCGATTTGAAATCCGACTTGTTGCTTGAAAATCAGAAGATTAGAGGTAGATTTTATATAGAAAACATTGTTTTCTGTAAAATGTTGGGAAAGGGGTCAAAACGGCAGTTTTTGTGAAAGTTGTTTTGAATTTAATGAATCTGCTAACTTCTGACATTTTTTACCGAAGCCAGAAAAACAGGCGAAGGGTTACAAAAATAGCTCTAGTTACAGATTGGTAGACCCGATTTGAAATCAGACTTGTTGCTTGAAAAGTTGAAGATTAGGGGTAGATTTTATCTGTAAAATGTTGGGAAAGGGGTCAAAACGGCAGTTTTTGTGAAAGTTGTTTTGAATTTAATGAATCTGCTAACTTCTGACATTTTTTACCTAAGCCAGAAAAACCGGCGAAGGGTTACAAAAATAGCTCTAGTTACAGATTGGTAGACCCGATTTGAAATCCGACTTGTTGCTTGAAAAGCTGAAGATTAGGGGTAGATTTTATATAGAAAACATTGTTTTCTGTAAAATGCTTTGAATTTAATGAATCTGCTAACTTCTGACATTTTTTACCGAAGCCAGAAAAACAGGCGAAGGATTACAAAAATAGCTCTAGTTACAGATTGGTAGACCCGATTTGAAATCCGACTTGTTGCTTGAAAAGCTGAAGATTAGGGGTAGATTTTATATAGAAAACATTGTTTTCTGTAAAATGTTGGGAAAGGGGTCAAAACGGCAGTTTTTGTGAAAGTTGTTTTGAATTTAATGAATCTGCTAACTTCTGACATTTTTTACCGAAGCCAGAAAAACAGGCGAAGGGTTACAAAAATAGCTCTAGTTACAGATTGGTAGACCCGATTTGAAATCCGACTTGTTGCTTGAAAAGCTGAAGATTAGGGGTAGATTTTATATAGAAAACATTGTTTTCTGTAAAATGTTGGGAAAGGGGTCAAAACGGCAGTTTTTGTGAAAGTTGTTTTGAATTTAATGAATCTGCTAACTTCTGACATTTTTTACCGAAGCCAGAAAAACAGGCGAAGGGTTACAAAAATAGCTCTAGTTACAGATTGGTAGACCCGATTTGAAATCCGACTTGTTGCTTGAAAAGCTGAAGATTAGGGGTAGATTTTATATAGAAAACATTGTTTTCTGTAAAATGTTTTGAATTTAATGAATCTGCTAACTTCTGACATTTTTTACCGAAGCCAGAAAAACAGGCGAAGGATTACAAAAATAGCTCTAGTTACAGATTGGTAGACCCGATTTGAAATCCGACTTGTTGCTTGAAAAGCTGAAGATTAGGGGTAGATTTTATATAGAAAACATTGTTTTCTGTAAAATGTTGGGAAAGGGGTCAAAACGGCAGTTTTTGTGAAAGTTGTTTTGAATTTAATGAATCTGCTAACTTCTGACATTTTTTACCGAAGCCAGAAAAACAGGCGAAGGGTTACAAAAATAGCTCTAGTTACAGATTGGTAGACCCGATTTGAAATCCGACTTGTTGCTTGAAAAGCTGAAGATTAGGGGTAGATTTTATATAGAAAACATTGTTTTCTGTAAAATGTTGGGAAAGGGGTCAAAACGGCAGTTTTTGTGAAAGTTGTTTTGAATTTAATGAATCTGCTAACTTCTGACATTTTTTACCGAAGCCAGAAAAACAGGCGAAGGGTTACAAAAATAGCTCTAGTTACAGATTGGTAGACCCGATTTGAAATCCGACTTGTTGCTTGAAAAGCTGAAGATTAGGGGTAGATTTTATATAGAAAACATTGTTTTCTGTAAAATGTTTTGAATTTAATGAATCTGCTAACTTCTGACATTTTTTACCGAAGCCAGAAAAACAGGCGAAGGGTTACAAAAATAGCTCTAGTTACAGATTGGTAGACCCGATTTGAAATCCGACTTGTTGCTTGAAAAGCTGAAGATTAGGGGTAGATTTTATATAGAAAACATTGTTTTCTGTAAAATGTTGGGAAAGGGGTCAAAACGGCAGTTTTTGTGAAAGTTGTTTTGAATTTAATGAATCTGCTAACTTCTGACATTTTTTACCGAAGCCAGAAAAACAGGCGAAGGGTTACAAAAATAGCTCTAGTTACAGATTGGTAGACCCGATTTGAAATCCGACTTGTTGCTTGAAAAGTAGAAGATTAGGGGTAGATTTTATATAGAAAACATTGTTTTCTGTAAAATGTTGGGAAAGGGGTCAAAACGGCAGTTTTTGTGAAAGTTGTTTTGAATTTAATGAATCTGCTAACTTCTGACATTTTTTACCGAAGCCAGAAAAACAGGCGAAGGGTTACAAAAATAGCTCTAGTTACAGATTGGTAGACCCGATTTGAAATCCGACTTGTTGCTTGAAAAGCTGAAGATTAGGGGTAGATTTTATATAGAAAACATTGTTTTCTGTAAAATGTTTTGAATTTAATGAATCTGCTAACTTCTGACATTTTTTACCGAAGCCAGAAAAACAGGCGAAGGGTTACAAAAATAGCTCTAGTTACAGATTGGTAGACCCGATTTGAAATCCGACTTGTTGCTTGAAAAGCAGAAGATTAGGGGTAGATTTTATATAGAAAACATTGTTTTCTGTAAAATGTTGGGAAAGGGGTCAAAACGGCAGTTTTTGTGAAAGTTGTTTTGAATTTAATGAATGTGCTAACTTCTGACATTTTTTACCGAAGCCAGAAAAACAGGTGAAGGGTTACAAAAATAGCTCTAGTTACAGATTGGTAGACCCGATTTGAAATCCGACTTGTTGCTTGAAAAGCTGAAGATTAGGGGTAGATTTTATATAGAAAACATTGTTTTCTGTAAAATGTTGGGAAAGGGGTCAAAACGGCAGTTTTTGTGAAAGTTGTTTTGAATTTAATGAATCTGCTAACTTCTGACGTTTTTTACCGAAGCCAGAAAAACAGGCGAAGAGTTACAAAAATAGCTCTATTTACAGATTGGTAGACCCGATTTGAAATCCGACTTGTTGCTTGAAAATCAGAAGATTAGAGGTAGATTTTATATAGAAAACATTGTTTTCTGTAAAATGTTGGGAAAGGGGTCAAAACGGCAGTTTTTGTGAAAGTTGTTTTGAAATTAATGAATGTGCTAACTTCTGTCATTTTTTACCGAAGACAGAAAAACAGGCGAAGGGTTACAAAAATAGCTCTAGTTACAGATTGGTAGACCCGATTTGAAATCAGACTTGTTGCTTGAAAAGTTGAAGATTAGGGGTAGATTTTATCTGTAAAATGTTGGGAAAGGGGTCAAAACGGCAGTTTTTGTGAAAGTTGTTTTGAATTTAATGAATCTGCTAACTTCTGACATTTTTTACCGAAGCCAGAAAAACAGGCGAAGGGTTACAAAAATAGCTCTAGTTACAGATTGGTAGACCCGATTTGAAATCCGACTTGTTGCTTGAAAAGCAGAAGATTAGGGGTAGATTTTATATAGAAAACATTGTTTTCTGTAAAATGTTGGGAAAGGGGTCAAAACGGCAGTTTTTGTGAAAGTTGTTTTGAATTTAATGAATCTGCTAACTTCTGACATTTTTTACCGAAGCCAGAAAAACAGGCGAAGGGTTACAAAAATAGCTCTAGTTACAGATTGGTAGACCCGATTTGAAATCCGACTTGTTGCTTGAAAAGCTGAAGATTAGGGGTAGATTTTATATAGAAAACATTGTTTTCTGTAAAATGTTGGGAAAGGGGTCAAAACGGCAGTTTTTGTGAAAGTTGTTTTGAATTTAATGAATCTGCTAACTTCTGACATTTTTTACCGAAGCCAGAAAAACAGGCGAAGGGTTACAAAAATAGCTCTAGTTACAGATTGGTAGACCCGATTTGAAATCCGACTTGTTGCTTGAAAAGCTGAAGATTAGGGGTAGATTTTATATAGAAAACATTGTTTTCTGTAAAATGTTGGGAAAGGGGTCAAAACGGCAGTTTTTGTAAAAGTTGTTTTGAATTTAACCTGTTGGGGATGGGGGCGCTGTTTAGACTACTTATGCTAATGTGGCTAATTTTTTAAACGGCTTCCCACAAAATCCTTGATCGTACAATATGCATATTATTATTATTATTGGATAGAAAACAGTCTATAGTTTCTATAGGAGTTGAAATTTTGTCTCTAAGTGGAACAGAGCCCATTCTACAGCAATTTCCCTGACATGGAGTCAGATTTGAGACATGTTGGCCACTTTTCTGAAGTCAGTTAAAAGGGCACTGTCGTTGCTATGACTATACGGACACTTCTTACGTCTTCCCCTGGATGCCTTTACGTGATGACGATTCCAACGGGCTCGATTGCGCGTTCACAGGCCCTACAAATGAAAAAACTCTGAAGCTAGTCATTCTTTGGGAGCTGCGTAACGCGCGTGGAAGACACCGACCCTCTCCTGTTCCAAGCGTTAGTTTAGCCTGTTATATTTCTCCGGTCATCTTTTCACTCGTTATAGGAGTTAAAAACATCATAAGGTAGTTGATTTAAAGCGTTTTATAGCAATTTATATCCGTTTAGTGCGATTTTGGGACATTTATTTTTGCAACGATGTGAAAAGTTGGGCACGCTTTTCAGTTCATCCCGAACGCAGTTGACATTTCCACATGGCAAGAGGACAGCTTTCCACCAAAAGACGATTTCTCCCAAGAAAGGATCCTTTGCCCAAGATACTGATGGAAGAACAGCTCAAGGTAGGACATTTTTATTATGATAAATCGTGTTTCTGTCGAAACATTTTAGTGGCTTAGGACGCCATGTTTTTTGACGTAGCTTCGCTTGGCGCAAACTGTATTGAAAAGTAAGGATAAATTAAAAAATGTAATAACGCAATTGTATTAAGAATTAAATTGTCTATCAATCCCTGTCCACCCTATATTTTTTAGTCACGTTTATGAGTATTTATGTATAAGAGTAGATCACTGTCTAAGTGGCGCAAGGACATTTTCTTTACCAGCTTGTCTACATTTCACATTGTCTAACCATGATTTTGGTGGCTAAATATAAACATTTTCGATCAAACTCTATATGGATTGTGTAATATGATGTTACAGGAGTGTCATCTGAAGAATTCTGAGAAGGTTAGTGAAAAAATTAATATATTTTTGGCGATGTTGACGTTATCGCCCACTTTGGCTAGAATCAATGCTGGGCTGCTATGTGCTATGTGCTATGCTAATATAACGATTTATTGTGTTTTCGCTGTAAGACACTTAGAAAATCTGAAATATTGTCTGTATTCACAGGATCTGTGTCTTTCGATTCGTGTATGCTGTGTATTTTTACGAAATGTTTGATGATTAGTAGTTAGGTAAACACGTTGCTCATTGTAATTATTCTAGTCCATTTGTGATGGTGGGTGCAATTGTAAACTATGCCATATACCTGAAATATGCACTTTTTTCTAACAAAACCTATCCCATACCATAAATATGTTATCAGACTGTCATCTAATGAGTTTTTTTGTTGGTTAGGGGCTATAAATATCTTAGTTTAGCCGAATTGGTGATGGCTACTGGTGTTGGTGGACAAATAAAAGATGGTGGATTATGCTAATGTGTTTTTAGGTAATAGATGTACATCTTTACATATTGTGTCTTCCCTGTAAAACATTTTAAAAATCGGAAATGTTGACTGGATTCATAAGATCTGTGTCTTTCATTAGCTGTATTGGACTTTAATGTGTGAAAGTTAAATATTTAAAAAAAATATTTTTTTTGAATTTCGCGGCACTGGTTTTTCAGTGGGGGGGGGGGGGGGGTGCCGCTAGCGCCACGCTGATCCTAGACAGGTTAATGAATCTGCTAACTTCTGACATTTTTTACCGAAGCCAGAAAAACAGGCGAAGGGTTACAAAAATAGCTCTAGTTACAGATTGGTAGACCTGATTTGAAATCCGACTTGTTGCTTGAAAAGCTGAAGATTAGGGGTAGATTTTATATAGAAAACATTGTTTTCTGTAAAATGTTGGGAAAGGGGTCAAAACGGCAGTTTTTGTAAAAGTTGTTTTGAATTTAATGAATCTGCTAACTTCTGACATTTTTTACCGAAGCCAGAAAAACAGGCGAAGGGTTACAAAAATAGCTCTAGTTACAGATTGGTAGACCCGATTTGAAATCCGACTTGTTGCTTGAAAAGCTGAAGATTAGGGGTAGATTTTATATAGAAAACATTGTTTTCTGTAAAATGTTTTGAATTTAATGAATCTGCTAACTTCTGACATTTTTTACCGAAGCCAGAAAAACAGGCGAAGGGTTACAAAAATAGCTCTAGTTACAGATTGGTAGACCCGATTTGAAATCCGACTTGTTGCTTGAAAAGCAGAAGATTAGAGGTAGATTTTATATAGAAAACATTGTTTTCTGTAAAATGTTGGGAAAGGGGTCAAAACGGCAGTTTTTGTGAAAGTTGTTTTGAATTTAATGAATGTGCTAACTTCTGACATTTTTTACCGAAGCCAGAAAAACAGGCGAAGGGTTACAAAAATAGCTCTAGTTACAGATTGGTAGACCCGATTTGAAATCCGACTTGTTGCTTGAAAAGCTGAAGATTAGGGGTAGATTTTATATAGAAAACATTGTTTTCTGTAAAATGTTGGGAAAGGGGTCAAAACGGCAGTTTTTGTGAAAGTTGTTTTGAATTTAATGAATCTGCTAACTTCTGACATTTTTTACCGAAGCCAGAAAAACAGGCGAAGGGTTACAAAAATAGCTCTAGTTACAGATTGGTAGACCCGATTTGAAATCCGACTTGTTGCTTGAAAAGCTGAAGATTAGGGGTAGATTTTATATAGAAAACATTGTTTTCTGTAAAATGTTGGGAAAGGGGTCAAAACGGCAGTTTTTGTGAAAGTTGTTTTGAATTTAATGAATCTGCTAACTTCTGACATTTTTTACCGAAGCCAGAAAAACAGGCGAAGGGTTACAAAAATAGCTCTAGTTACAGATTGGTAGACCCGATTTGAAATCCGACTTGTTGCTTGAAAAGCAGAAGATTAGGGGTAGATTTTATATAGAAAACATTGTTTTCTGTAAAATGTTGGGAAAGGGGTCAAAACGGCAGTTTTTGTGAAAGTTGTTTTGAATTTAATGAATCTGCTAACTTCTGACATTTTTTACCGAAGCCAGAAAAACAGGCGAAGGGTTACAAAAATAGCTCTAGTTACAGATTGGTAGACCCGATTTGAAATCCGACTTGTTGCTTGAAAAGCTGAAGATTAGGGGTAGATTTTATATAGAAAACATTGTTTTCTGTAAAATGTTGGGAAAGGGGTCAAAACGGCAGTTTTTGTGAAAGTTGTTTTGAATTTAATGAATCTGCTAACTTCTGACATTTTTTACCGAAGCCAGAAAAACAGGCGAAGGGTTACAAAAATAGCTCTAGTTACAGATTGGTAGACCTGATTTGAAATCCGACTTGTTGCTTGAAAAGCTGAAGATTAGGGGTAGATTTTATATAGAAAACATTGTTTTCTGTAAAATGTTGGGAAAGGGGTCAAAACGGCAGTTTTTGTAAAAGTTGTTTTGAATTTAATGAATCTGCTAACTTCTGACATTTTTTACCGAAGCCAGAAAAACAGGCGAAGGGTTACAAAAATAGCTCTAGTTACAGATTGGTAGACCCGATTTGAAATCCGACTTGTTGCTTGAAAAGCTGAAGATTAGGGGTAGATTTTATATAGAAAACATTGTTTTCTGTAAAATGTTGGGAAAGGGGTCAAAACGGCAGTTTTTGTAAAAGTTGTTTTGAATTTAATGAATCTGCTAACTTCTGACATTTTTTACCGAAGCCAGAAAAACAGGCGAAGGGTTACAAAAATAGCTCTAGTTACAGATTGGTAGACCCGATTTGAAATCCGACTTGTTGCTTGAAAAGCAGAAGATTAGGGGTAGATTTTATATAGAAAACATTGTTTTCTGTAAAATGTTGGGAAAGGGGTCAAAACGGCAGTTTTTGTAAAAGTTGTTTTGAATTTAATGAATCTGCTAACTTCTGACATTTTTTACCGAAGCCAGAAAAACAGGCGAAGGGTTACAAAAATAGCTCTAGTTACAGATTGGTAGACCCGATTTGAAATCCGACTTGTTGCTTGAAAAGCTGAAGATTAGGGGTAGATTTTATATAGAAAACATTGTTTTCTGTAAAATTTTGGGAAAGGGGTCAAAACGGCAGTTTTTGTGAAAGTTGTTTTGAATTTAATGAATCTGCTAACTTCTGACATTTTTTACCGAAGCCAGAAAAACAGGCGAAGGGTTACAAAAATAGCTCTAGTTACAGATTGGTAGACCCGATTTGAAATCCGACTTGTTGCTTGAAAAGCTGAAGATTAGGGGTAGATTTTATATAGAAAACATTGTTTTCTGTAAAATGTTGGGAAAGGGGTCAAAACGGCAGTTTTTGTGAAAGTTGTTTTGAATTTAATGAATCTGCTAACTTCTGACATTTTTTACCGAAGCCAGAAAAACAGGCGAAGGGTTACAAAAATAGCTCTAGTTACAGATTGGTAGACCCGATTTGAAATCCGACTTGTTGCTTGAAAAGCTGAAGATTAGGGGTAGATTTTATATAGAAAACATTGTTTTCTGTAAAATGTTGGGAAAGGGGTCAAAACGGCAGTTTTTGTGAAAGTTGTTTTGAATTTAATGAATCTGCTAACTTCTGACATTTTTTACCGAAGCCAGAAAAACAGGCGAAGGGTTACAAAAATAGCTCTAGTTACAGATTGGTAGACCCGATTTGAAATCCGACTTGTTGCTTGAAAAGCTGAAGATTAGGGGTAGATTTTATATAGAAAACATTGTTTTCTGTAAAATGTTTTGAATTTAATGAATCTGCTAACTTCTGACATTTTTTACCGAAGCCAGAAAAACAGGCGAAGGATTACAAAAATAGCTCTAGTTACAGATTGGTAGACCCGATTTGAAATCCGACTTGTTGCTTGAAAAGCTGAAGATTAGGGGTAGATTTTATATAGAAAACATTGTTTTCTGTAAAATTTTGGGAAAGGGGTCAAAACGGCAGTTTTTGTGAAAGTTGTTTTGAATTTAATGAATCTGCTAACTTCTGACATTTTTTACCGAAGCCAGAAAAACAGGCGAAGGGTTACAAAAATAGCTCTAGTTACAGATTGGTAGACCCGATTTGAAATCCGACTTGTTGCTTGAAAAGCTGAAGATTAGGGGTAGATTTTATATAGAAAACATTGTTTTCTGTAAAATGTTGGGAAAGGGGTCAAAACGGCAGTTTTTGTAAAAGTTGTTTTGAATTTAATGAATCTGCTAACTTCTGACATTTTTTACCGAAGCCAGAAAAACAGGCGAAGGGTTACAAAAATAGCTCTAGTTACAGATTGGTAGACCCGATTTGAAATCCGACTTGTTGCTTGAAAAGCTGAAGATTAGGGGTAGATTTTATATAGAAAACATTGTTTTCTGTAAAATGTTGGGAAAGGGGTCAAAACGGCAGTTTTTGTAAAAGTTGTTTTGAATTTAATGAATCTGCTAACTTCTGACATTTTTTACCGAAGCCAGAAAAACAGGCGAAGGGTTACAAAAATAGCTCTAGTTACAGATTGGTAGACCCGATTTGAAATCCGACTTGTTGCTTGAAAAGCTGAAGATTAGGGGTAGATTTTATATAGAAAACATTGTTTTCTGTAAAATGTTGGGAAAGGGGTCAAAACGGCAGTTTTTGTAAAAGTTGTTTTGAATTTAATGAATCTGCTAACTTCTGACATTTTTTACCGAAGCCAGAAAAACAGGCGAAGGGTTACAAAAATAGCTCTAGTTACAGATTGGTAGACCCGATTTGAAATCCGACTTGTTGCTTGAAAAGCTGAAGATTAGGGGTAGATTTTATATAGAAAACATTGTTTTCTGTAAAATGTTGGGAAAGGGGTCAAAACGGCAGTTTTTGTGAAAGTTGTTTTGAATTTAATGAATCTGCTAACTTCTGACATTTTTTACCGAAGCCAGAAAAACAGGCGAAGGGTTACAAAAATAGCTCTAGTTACAGATTGGTAGACCCGATTTGAAATCCGACTTGTTGCTTGAAAAGCAGAAGATTAGGGGTAGATTTTATATAGAAAACATTGTTTTCTGTAAAATGTTGGGAAAGGGGTCAAAACGGCAGTTTTTGTGAAAGTTGTTTTGAATTTAATGAATCTGCTAACTTCTGACATTTTTTACCGAAGCCAGAAAAACAGGCGAAGGGTTACAAAAATAGCTCTAGTTACAGATTGGTAGACCCGATTTGAAATCCGACTTGTTGCTTGAAAAGCTGAAGATTAGGGGTAGATTTTATATAGAAAACATTGTTTTCTGTAAAATGTTGGGAAAGGGGTCAAAACGGCAGTTTTTGTGAAAGTTGTTTTGAATTTAATGAATCTGCTAACTTCTGACATTTTTTACCGAAGCCAGAAAAACAGGCGAAGGGTTACAAAAATAGCTCTAGTTACAGATTGGTAGACCCGATTTGAAATCCGACTTGTTGCTTGAAAAGCTGAAGATTAGGGGTAGATTTTATATAGAAAACATTGTTTTCTGTAAAATGTTGGGAAAGGGGTCAAAACGGCAGTTTTTGTGAAAGTTGTTTTGAATTTAATGAATCTGCTAACTTCTGACATTTTTTACCGAAGCCAGAAAAACAGGCGAAGGGTTACAAAAATAGCTCTAGTTACAGATTGGTAGACCCGATTTGAAATCCGACTTGTTGCTTGAAAAGCTGAAGATTAGGGGTAGATTTTATATAGAAAACATTGTTTTCTGTAAAATGTTGGGAAAGGGGTCAAAACGGCAGTTTTTGTGAAAGTTGTTTTGAATTTAATGAATCTGCTAACTTCTGACATTTTTTACCGAAGCCAGAAAAACAGGCGAAGGGTTACAAAAATAGCTCTAGTTACAGATTGGTAGACCCGATTTGAAATCCGACTTGTTGCTTGAAAAGCTGAAGATTAGGGGTAGATTTTATATAGAAAACATTGTTTTCTGTAAAATGTTGGGAAAGGGGTCAAAACGGCAGTTTTTGTAAAAGTTGTTTTGAATTTAATGAATCTGCTAACTTCTGACATTTTTTACCGAAGCCAGAAAAACAGGCGAAGGGTTACAAAAATAGCTCTAGTTACAGATTGGTAGACCCGATTTGAAATCCGACTTGTTGCTTGAAAAGCTGAAGATTAGGGGTAGATTTTATATAGAAAACATTGTTTTCTGTAAAATGTTGGGAAAGGGGTCAAAACGGCAGTTTTTGTAAAAGTTGTTTTGAATTTAATGAATCTGCTAACTTCTGACATTTTTTACCGAAGCCAGAAAAACAGGCGAAGGGTTACAAAAATAGCTCTAGTTACAGATTGGTAGACCCGATTTGAAATCCGACTTGTTGCTTGAAAAGCTGAAGATTAGGGGTAGATTTTATATAGAAAACATTGTTTTCTGTAAAATGTTGGGAAAGGGGTCAAAACGGCAGTTTTTGTGAAAGTTGTTTTGAATTTAATGAATCTGCTAACTTCTGACATTTTTTACCGAAGCCAGAAAAACAGGCGAAGGGTTACAAAAATAGCTCTAGTTACAGATTGGTAGACCCGATTTGAAATCCGACTTGTTGCTTGAAAAGCTGAAGATTAGGGGTAGATTTTATATAGAAAACATTGTTTTCTGTAAAATGTTGGGAAAGGGGTCAAAACGGCAGTTTTTGTGAAAGTTGTTTTGAATTTAATGAATCTGCTAACTTCTGACATTTTTTACCGAAGCCAGAAAAACAGGCGAAGGGTTACAAAAATAGCTCTAGTTACAGATTGGTAGACCCGATTTGAAATCCGACTTGTTGCTTGAAAAGCTGAAGATTAGGGGTAGATTTTATATAGAAAACATTGTTTTCTGTAAAATGTTGGGAAAGGGGTCAAAACGGCAGTTTTTGTGAAAGTTGTTTTGAATTTAATGAATCTGCTAACTTCTGACATTTTTTACCGAAGCCAGAAAAACAGGCGAAGGGTTACAAAAATAGCTCTAGTTACAGATTGGTAGACCCGATTTGAAATCCGACTTGTTGCTTGAAAAGCTGAAGATTAGGGGTAGATTTTATATAGAAAACATTGTTTTCTGTAAAATGTTGGGAAAGGGGTCAAAACGGCAGTTTTTGTGAAAGTTGTTTTGAATTTAATGAATCTGCTAACTTCTGACATTTTTTACCGAAGCCAGAAAAACAGGCGAAGGGTTACAAAAATAGCTCTAGTTACAGATTGGTAGACCCGATTTGAAATCCGACTTGTTGCTTGAAAAGCTGAAGATTAGGGGTAGATTTTATATAGAAAACATTGTTTTCTGTAAAATTTTGGGAAAGGGGTCAAAACGGCAGTTTTTGTGAAAGTTGTTTTGAATTTAATGAATCTGCTAACTTCTGACATTTTTTACCGAAGCCAGAAAAACAGGCGAAGGGTTACAAAAATAGCTCTAGTTACAGATTGGTAGACCCGATTTGAAATCCGACTTGTTGCTTGAAAAGCTGAAGATTAGGGGTAGATTTTATATAGAAAACATTGTTTTCTGTAAAATTTTGGGAAAGGGGTCAAAACGGCAGTTTTTGTGAAAGTTGTTTTGAATTTAATGAATCTGCTAACTTCTGACATTTTTTACCGAAGCCAGAAAAACAGGCGAAGGGTTACAAAAATAGCTCTAGTTACAGATTGGTAGACCCGATTTGAAATCCGACTTGTTGCTTGAAAAGCTGAAGATTAGGGGTAGATTTTATATAGAAAACATTGTTTTCTGTAAAATGTTGGGAAAGGGGTCAAAACGGCAGTTTTTGTAAAAGTTGTTTTGAATTTAATGAATCTGCTAACTTCTGACATTTTTTACCGAAGCCAGAAAAACAGGCGAAGGGTTACAAAAATAGCTCTAGTTACAGATTGGTAGACCCGATTTGAAATCCGACTTGTTGCTTGAAAAGCTGAAGATTAGGGGTAGATTTTATATAGAAAACATTGTTTTCTGTAAAATGTTGGGAAAGGGATCAAAACGGCAGTTTTTGTAAAAGTTGTTTTGAATTTAATGAATCTGCTAACTTCTAACATTTTTTACCGAAGCCAGAAAAACAGGCGAAGGGTTACAAAAATAGCTCTAGTTACAGATTGGTAGACCCGATTTGAAATCCGACTTGTTGCTTGAAAAGCTGAAGATTAGGGGTAGATTTTATATAGAAAACATTGTTTTCTGTAAAATTTTGGGAAAGGGGTCAAAACGGCAGTTTTTGTGAAAGTTGTTTTGAATTTAATGAATCTGCTAACTTCTGACATTTTTTACCGAAGCCAGAAAAACAGGCGAAGGGTTACAAAAATAGCTCTAGTTACAGATTGGTAGACCCGATTTGAAATCCGACTTGTTGCTTGAAAAGCTGAAGATTAGGGGTAGATTTTATATAGAAAACATTGTTTTCTGTAAAATGTTGGGAAAGGGGTCAAAACGGCAGTTTTTGTGAAAGTTGTTTTGAATTTAATGAATCTGCTAACTTCTGACATTTTTTACCGAAGCCAGAAAAACAGGCGAAGGGTTACAAAAATAGCTCTAGTTACAGATTGGTAGACCCGATTTGAAATCCGACTTGTTGCTTGAAAAGCTGAAGATTAGGGGTAGATTTTATATAGAAAACATTGTTTTCTGTAAAATGTTGGGAAAGGGGTCAAAACGGCAGTTTTTGTGAAAGTTGTTTTGAATTTAATGAATCTGCTAACTTCTGACATTTTTTACCGAAGCCAGAAAAACAGGCGAAGGGTTACAAAAATAGCTCTAGTTACAGATTGGTAGACCCGATTTGAAATCCGACTTGTTGCTTGAAAAGCTGAAGATTAGGGGTAGATTTTATATAGAAAACATTGTTTTCTGTAAAATTTTGGGAAAGGGGTCAAAACGGCAGTTTTTGTGAAAGTTGTTTTGAATTTAATGAATCTGCTAACTTCTGACATTTTTTACCGAAGCCAGAAAAACAGGCGAAGGGTTACAAAAATAGCTCTAGTTACAGATTGGTAGACCCGATTTGAAATCCGACTTGTTGCTTGAAAAGCTGAAGATTAGGGGTAGATTTTATATAGAAAACATTGTTTTCTGTAAAATGTTGGGAAAGGGGTCAAAACGGCAGTTTTTGTAAAAGTTGTTTTGAATTTAATGAATCTGCTAACTTCTGACATTTTTTACCGAAGCCAGAAAAACAGGCGAAGGGTTACAAAAATAGCTCTAGTTACAGATTGGTAGACCCGATTTGAAATCCGACTTGTTGCTTGAAAAGCTGAAGATTAGGGGTAGATTTTATATAGAAAACATTGTTTTCTGTAAAATGTTGGGAAAGGGGTCAAAACGGCAGTTTTTGTAAAAGTTGTTTTGAATTTAATGAATCTGCTAACTTCTGACATTTTTTACCGAAGCCAGAAAAACAGGCGAAGGGTTACAAAAATAGCTCTAGTTACAGATTGGTAGACCCGATTTGAAATCCGACTTGTTGCTTGAAAAGCTGAAGATTAGGGGTAGATTTTATATAGAAAACATTGTTTTCTGTAAAATGTTGGGAAAGGGGTCAAAACGGCAGTTTTTGTAAAAGTTGTTTTGAATTTAATGAATCTGCTAACTTCTAACATTTTTTACCGAAGCCAGAAAAACAGGCGAAGGGTTACAAAAATAGCTCTAGTTACAGATTGGTAGACCCGATTTGAAATCCGACTTGTTGCTTGAAAAGCTGAAGATTAGGGGTAGATTTTATATAGAAAACATTGTTTTCTGTAAAATGTTGGGAAAGGGGTCAAAACGGCAGTTTTTGTGAAAGTTGTTTTGAATTTAATGAATCTGCTAACTTCTGACATTTTTTACCGAAGCCAGAAAAACAGGCGAAGGGTTACAAAAATAGCTCTAGTTACAGATTGGTAGACCCGATTTGAAATCCGACTTGTTGCTTGAAAAGCTGAAGATTAGGGGTAGATTTTATATAGAAAACATTGTTTTCTGTAAAATGTTGGGAAAGGGGTCAAAACGGCAGTTTTTGTAAAAGTTGTTTTGAATTTAATGAATCTGCTAACTTCTGACATTTTTTACCGAAGCCAGAAAAACAGGCGAAGGGTTACAAAAATAGCTCTAGTTACAGATTGGTAGACCCGATTTGAAATCCGACTTGTTGCTTGAAAAGCTGAAGATTAGGGGTAGATTTTATATAGAAAACATTGTTTTCTGTAAAATGTTGGGAAAGGGGTCAAAACGGCAGTTTTTGTGAAAGTTGTTTTGAATTTAATGAATCTGCTAACTTCTGACATTTTTTACCGAAGCCAGAAAAACAGGCGAAGGGTTACAAAAATAGCTCTAGTTACAGATTGGTAGACCCGATTTGAAATCCGACTTGTTGCTTGAAAAGCTGAAGATTAGGGGTAGATTTTATATAGAAAACATTGTTTTCTGTAAAATGTTGGGAAAGGGGTCAAAACGGCAGTTTTTGTGAAAGTTGTTTTGAATTTAATGAATCTGCTAACTTCTGACATTTTTTACCGAAGCCAGAAAAACAGGCGAAGGGTTACAAAAATAGCTCTAGTTACAGATTGGTAGACCCGATTTGAAATCCGACTTGTTGCTTGAAAAGCTGAAGATTAGGGGTAGATTTTATATAGAAAACATTGTTTTCTGTAAAATTTTGGGAAAGGGGTCAAAACGGCAGTTTTTGTGAAAGTTGTTTTGAATTTAATGAATCTGCTAACTTCTGACATTTTTTACCGAAGCCAGAAAAACAGGCGAAGGGTTACAAAAATAGCTCTAGTTACAGATTGGTAGACCCGATTTGAAATCCGACTTGTTGCTTGAAAAGCTGAAGATTAGGGGTAGATTTTATATAGAAAACATTGTTTTCTGTAAAATGTTGGGAAAGGGGTCAAAACGGCAGTTTTTGTAAAAGTTGTTTTGAATTTAATGAATCTGCTAACTTCTGACATTTTTTACCGAAGCCAGAAAAACAGGCGAAGGGTTACAAAAATAGCTCTAGTTACAGATTGGTAGACCCGATTTGAAATCCGACTTGTTGCTTGAAAAGCTGAAGATTAGGGGTAGATTTTATATAGAAAACATTGTTTTCTGTAAAATGTTGGGAAAGGGGTCAAAACGGCAGTTTTTGTGAAAGTTGTTTTGAATTTAATGAATCTGCTAACTTCTGACATTTTTTACCGAAGCCAGAAAAACAGGCGAAGGGTTACAAAAATAGCTCTAGTTACAGATTGGTAGACCCGATTTGAAATCCGACTTGTTGCTTGAAAAGCTGAAGATTAGGGGTAGATTTTATATAGAAAACATTGTTTTCTGTAAAATGTTGGGAAAGGGGTCAAAACGGCAGTTTTTGTAAAAGTTGTTTTGAATTTAATGAATCTGCTAACTTCTGACATTTTTTACCGAAGCCAGAAAAACAGGCGAAGGGTTACAAAAATAGCTCTAGTTACAGATTGGTAGACCCGATTTGAAATCCGACTTGTTGCTTGAAAAGCTGAAGATTAGGGGTAGATTTTATATAGAAAACATTGTTTTCTGTAAAATGTTGGGAAAGGGGTCAAAACGGCAGTTTTTGTGAAAGTTGTTTTGAATTTAATGAATCTGCTAACTTCTGACATTTTTTACCGAAGCCAGAAAAACAGGCGAAGGGTTACAAAAATAGCTCTAGTTACAGATTGGTAGACCCGATTTGAAATCCGACTTGTTGCTTGAAAAGCTGAAGATTAGGGGTAGATTTTATATAGAAAACATTGTTTTCTGTAAAATGTTGGGAAAGGGGTCAAAACGGCAGTTTTTGTAAAAGTTGTTTTGAATTTAATGAATCTGCTAACTTCTGACATTTTTTACCGAAGCCAGAAAAACAGGCGAAGGGTTACAAAAATAGCTCTAGTTACAGATTGGTAGACCCGATTTGAAATCCGACTTGTTGCTTGAAAAGCTGAAGATTAGGGGTAGATTTTATATAGAAAACATTGTTTTCTGTAAAATGTTGGGAAAGGGGTCAAAACGGCAGTTTTTGTGAAAGTTGTTTTGAATTTAATGAATCTGCTAACTTCTGACATTTTTTACCGAAGCCAGAAAAACAGGCGAAGGATTACAAAAATAGCTCTAGTTACAGATTGGTAGACCTGATTTGAAATCCGACTTGTTGCTTGAAAAGCTGAAGATTAGGGGTAGATTTTATATAGAAAACATTGTTTTCTGTAAAATGTTGGGAAAGGGGTCAAAACGGCAGTTTTTGTAAAAGTTGTTTTGAATTTAATGAATCTGCTAACTTCTGACATTTTTTACCGAAGCCAGAAAAACAGGCGAAGGGTTACAAAAATAGCTCTAGTTACAGATTGGTAGACCCGATTTGAAATCCGACTTGTTGCTTGAAAAGCTGAAGATTAGGGGTAGATTTTATATAGAAAACATTGTTTTCTGTAAAATGTTGGGAAAGGGGTCAAAACGGCAGTTTTTGTGAAAGTTGTTTTGAATTTAATGAATCTGCTAACTTCTGACATTTTTTACCGAAGCCAGAAAAACAGGCGAAGGGTTACAAAAATAGCTCTAGTTACAGATTGGTAGACCCGATTTGAAATCCGACTTGTTGCTTGAAAAGCTGAAGATTAGGGGTAGATTTTATATAGAAAACATTGTTTTCTGTAAAATGTTTTGAATTTAACCTGTCTAGGATCAGCGTGGCGCTAGCGGCACACCCCCCCCCCCCACTGAAAAACCAGTGCCGCGAAATTCAAAAAAAATATTTTTTTAAAATATTTAACTTTCACACATTAAAGTCCAATACAGCTAATGAAAGACACAGATCTTGTGAATCCAGTCAACATGTCCGATTTTTAAAATGTTTTACAGGGAAGACACAATATGTAAAGATGTACATCTATTACCTAAAAACACATTAGCATAATCCACCATCTTTTATTTGTCCACCAACACCAGTAGCCATCACCAATTCGGCTAAACTAAGATATTTATAGCCCCTAACCAACAAAAAAACTCATCAGATGACAGTCTGATAACATATTTATGGTATGGGATAGGTTTTGTTAGAAAAAAGTGCATATTTCAGGTAGATGGCATAGGTTACAATTGCACCCACCGTCACAAATGGACTAGAAAAACTACTTAGAGCAACGTGTTTACCTACTTACTAATCATCAAACATTTCGTAAAAATACACAGCATACACGAATCGAAAGACACAGATCCTGTGAATACAGACAATATTTCAGATTTTCTAAGTGTCTTACAGCGAAAACACAATAAATCGTTATATTAGCATAGCACATAGCAATTAGCAGCCCAGCATTGATTCTAGCCAAAGTGAGCGATAACGTCAACATCGCCAAAAATATATTAATTTTTTCACTAACCTTCTCAGAATTCTTCAGATGACACTCCTGTAACATCATATTACACAATGCATATAGAGTTTGATCGAAAACGTTTATATTTAGCCACCAAAATCATGGTTAGACAATGTGAAATGTAACTCAGCTGGTCAGAATATGTCCTTGCGCCACTTAGACAGTGATCTTACTCTTATACATAAATACTCATAAACGTGACTAAAAAATATAGGGTGGACAGGGATTGATAGACAATTTAATTCTTAATACAATTGCGGAATTACATTTTTTAATTTATCCTTACTTTTCAATACAGTTTGCGCCAAGCGAAGCTACGTCAAAAAACATGGCGTCCTAAGCCACTAAAATGTTTCGACAGAAACACGATTTATCATAATAAAAATGTCCTACCTTGAGCTGTTCTTCCATCAGTATCTTGGGCAAAGGATCCTTTCTTGGGAGTAATCGTCTTTTGGTGGAAAGCTGTCCTCTTGCCATGTGGAAATGCCAACTGCGTTCGGGATGAACTGAAAAGCGTGCCCAACTATTCACATCGTTTCAAAAATAAATGTCCCAAAATCGCACTAAACGGATATAAATTGCTATAAAACGCTTTAAATTAACTACCTTATGATGTTTTTAACTCCTATAACGAGTGAAAAGATGACCGGAGAAATATAACAGGCTAAACTAACGCTTGGAACAGGAGGGGGTCGGTGTCCTCCACGCGCGTTACGCAGCAAGAAAAGACTTGCTAGCCTCAGGGTTTTTTCATTTGTAGTGCCTGTGAACGCGCAATCGACCCCATTGAAATCGTCATCACGTAAAGGCATCCAGGGGAAGACGTAAGCAGTGTCTGTATAGTCATAGCAATAACAGTGCCCTTTTAACTGACTTCAGAACAGTGGCCAACATTTCTGAAATCTGACTCCATGTCAGGGAAATTGCTGTAGAATGGGCTCTGTTCCACTTAGAGACAAAATTTCAACTCCTATAGAAACTATAGACTGTTTTCTATCCAATAATAATAATAATATGCATATTGTACGATCAAGGATTTTGTGGGAAGCCGTTTCAAAAATTACCCAATTAGCATAAATAGTCTCAACAGCGCCCCCATCCCCAACAGGTTAATCAGGATGTTAGGAACACTGTGGACAGTTTTCAGCAAGTTGCAACATTGAAATACAGAAATAAACACTTTTCCAAAAACAAGCTTCAAATCATGTTGAAATACAGAAATTGACACTTTTCCAAAAACAAGCTCCAAATCATGTTGAAATACAGAAATAAACACTTTTCCATAAACAAGCTCTAAATCATGTTTGATGCACTCTGGAAGTTAATTTTTTTTCAGTACTGTTTAATCAGGATGTTTGGAACACTGTGGACAGTTTTCAGCAAGTTGCAACATTGAAATACAGAAATAAACACTTTTCCAAAAACAAGCTCTAAATCATGTTGAAATACAGAAATAAACACTTTTCCAAAAACATGCTCTAAATTATGTTGAAAAACAGAAATAAGCACTTTTCAAAAACAAGCTTCAAATCATGTTGAAATACAGAAATAAACACTTTTCCATAAACAAGCTCTAAATCATGTTTGATGCATTCTGGAAGTAATTCTTTTTCAGTACTGTTTAATCAGGATGTTAGGAACACTGTGGACAGTTTTCAGCAAGTTGCAACATTGATATACAGAAATAAACACTTTTCCAAAAACATACTCTAAATCATGTTGAAAAACAGAAATAAGCACTTTTCAAAAACAAGCTTCAAATCATGTTGAAATACAGAAATTGACACTTTTCCAAAAACAAGCTCCAAATCATGTTGAAATACAGAAATAAAAACTTTTCCATAAACAAGCTCTAAATCATGTTTGATGCACTCTGAAAGTTCATTTTTTTTCAGTACTGTTTAATCAGGATCTTAGGAACACTGTGGACAGTTTTCAGCAAGTTGCAACATTGAAATACAGAAATAAACACTTTTCCAAAAACAAGCTCTAAATCATGTTGAAATATAGAAATTAACACTTTTCCAAAAACAAGCTCCAAATCATGTTGAAATACAGAAATTGACACTTTTCCATAAACAAGCTTTAAATCATGTTTGATGCACTCTGGAAGTTTATTTTTTTTCAGTACTGTTTAATCAGGATGTTAGGACACTGTGGACAGTTTTCAGCAAGTTTCAACATTGAAACACAGAAATAAACACTTTTCCAAAAACATGCTCTAAATTACATTTACATTTAAGTCATTTAGCAGACGCTCTTATCCAGAGCGACTTACAAATTGGTGCATTCACCTTATGACATCCAGTGGAACAGCCACTTTACAATAGTGCATCTAGATCTTTTAAGGGGGGGGGGGGGGGGGGGGGGGGGGGCAGAAGGATTGCTTTATCCTAGGTATTCCTTGAAGAGGTGGGGTTTCAGGTGTCTCCGGAAGGTGGTGATTGACTCCGCTGTCCTGGCGTCGTGAGGGAGTTTGTTCCACCATTGGGGTGCCAGAGCAGCGAACAGTTTTGACTGGGCTGAGCGGGAACTGTACTTCCTCAGTGGTAGGGAGGCGAGCAGGCCAGAGGTGGATGAACGCAGTGCCCTTGTTTGGGTGTAGGGCCTGATCAGAGCCTGAAGGTACTGAGGTGCCGTTCCCCTCACAGCTCCGTAGGCAAGCACCATGGTCTTGTAGCGGATGCGAGCTTCAACTGGAAGCCAGTGGAGAGAGCGGAGGAGCGGGGTGACGTGAGAGAACTTGGGAAGGTTGAACACCAGCCGGGCTGCGGCGTTCTGGATGAGTTGTAGGGGTTTAATGGCACAGGCAGGGAGCCCAGCCAACAGCGAGTTGCAGTAATCCAGACGGGAGATGACAAGTGCCTGGATTAGGACCTGCGCCGCTTCCTGTGTGAGGCAGGGTCGTACTCTGCGGATGTTGTAGAGCATGAACCTACAGGAACGGGCCACCGCCTTGATGTTGGTGGAGAACGACAGGGTGTTGTCCAGGATCACGCCAAGGTTCTTAGCGCTCTGGGAGGAGGACACAATGGAGTTGTCAACCGTGATGGCGAGATCATGGAACGGACAGTCCTTCCCCGGGAGGAAGAGCAGCTCCGTCTTGCCGAGGTTCAGCTTGAGGTGGTGATCCGTCATCCACACTGATATGTCTGCCAGACATGCAGAGATGCGATTCGCCACCTGGTCATCAGAAGGGGGAAAGGAGAAGATTAATTGTGTGTCGTCTGCATAGCAATGATAGGAGAGACCATGTGAGGTTATGACAGAGCCAAGTGACTTGGTGTATAGCGAGAATAGGAGAGGGCCTAGAACAGAGCCCTGGGGGACACCAGTGGTGAGAGCGCGTGGTGAGGAGACAGATTCTCGCCACGCCACCTGGTAGGAGCGACCTGTCAGGTAGGACGCAATCCAAGCGTGGGCCGCGCCGGAGATGCCCAACTCGGAGAGGGTGGAGAGGAGGATCTGATGGTTCACAGTATCGAAGGCAGCCGATAGGTCTAGAAGGATGAGAGCAGAGGAGAGAGAGTTAGCTTTAGCAGTGCGGAGCGCCTCCGTGATACAGAGAAGAGCAGTCTCAGTTGAGTGACTAGTCTTGAAACCTGACTGATTTGGATCAAGAAGGTCATTCTGAGAGAGATAGCAGGAGAGCTGGCCAAGGACGGCACGTTCAAGAGTTTTGGAGAGAAAAGAAAGAAGGGATACTGGTCTGTAGTTGTTGACATCGGAGGGATCGAGTGTAGGTTTTTTCAGAAGGGGTGCAACTCTCGCTCTCTTGAAGACGGAAGGGACGTAGCCAGCGGTCAAGGATGAGTTGATGAGCGAGGTGAGGTAAGGTAGAAGGTCTCCGGAAATGGTCTGGAGGAGAGAGGAGGGGATAGGGTCAAGCGGGCAGGTTGTTGGGCGGCCGGCCGTCACAAGACGCGAGATTTCATCTGGAGAGAGAGGGGAGAAAGAGGTCAAAGCACAGGGTTGGGCAGTGTGAGCAGAACCAGCGGTGTCGTTTGACTTAGCAAACGAGGATCGGATGTCGTCGACCTTCTTTTCAAAATGGTTGACGAAGTCGTCTGCAGAGAGGGAGGAGGGGGGGGGGAGGGGGAGGAGGATTCAGGAGGGAGGAGAAGGTGGCAAAGAGCTTCCTAGGGTTAGAGGCAGATGCTTGGAATTTAGAGTGGTAGAAAGTGGCTTTAGCAGCAGAGACAGAAGAGGAAAATGTAGAGAGGAGGGAGTGAAAGGATGCCAGGTCCGCAGGGAGGCGAGTTTTCCTCCATTTCCGCTCGGCTGCCCGGAGCCCTGTTCTGTGAGCTCGCAATGAGTCGTCGAGCCACGGAGCGGGAGGGGAGGACCGAGCCGGCCTGGAGGATAGGGGACATAGAGAGTCAAAGGATGCAGAAAGGGAGGAGAGGAGGGTTGAGGAGGCAGAATCAGGAGATAGGTTGGAGAAGGTTTGGGCAGAGGGAAGAGATGATAGGATGGAAGAGGAGAGAGTAGCGGGGGAGAGAGAGCGGAGGTTGGGACGGCGCGATACCATCCGAGTAGGGGCAGTGTGGGAAGTGTTGGATGAGAGCGAGAGGGAAAAGGATACAAGGTAGTGGTCGGAGACTTGGAGGGGAGTTGCAATGAGGTTAGTGGAAGAACAGCATCTAGTAAAGATGAGGTCAAGCGTATTGCCAGCCTTGTGAGTAGGGGGGGAAGGTGAGAGGGTGAGGTCAAAAGAGGAGAGGAGTGGGAAGAAGGAGGCAGAGAGGAATGAGTCAAAGGTAGACATGGGGAGGTTAAAGTCACCCAGAACTGTGAGAGGTGAGCCGTCCTCAGGAAAGGAGCTTATCAAGGCATCAAGCTCATTGATGAACTCTCCAAGGGAACCTGGAGGGCGATAAATGATAAGGATGTTAAGCTTGAAAGGGCTGGTAACTGTGACAGCATGGAATTCAAAGGAGGCGATAGACAGATGGGTAAGGGGAGAAAGAGAGAATGACCACTTGGGAGAGATGAGGATCCCGGTGCCACCACCCCGCTGACCAGAAGGTCTCGGGGTGTGCGAGAACACATGGGCAGACGAAGAGAGAGCAGTAGGAGTAGCAGTGTTATCTGTGGTGAGCCATGTTTCCGTCAGTGCCAGGAAGTCGAGGGACTGGAGGGACGCATAGGCTGAGATGAGCTCTGCCTTGTTGGCCGCAGATCGGCAGTTCCAGAGGCCACCGGAGACCTGGAACTCCACGTGGGTCGTGCGGGCTGGGACCACCAGGTTAGGGTGGGCGCGGCCACGCGGTGTGAAGCGTTTGTATGGTCTGTGCAGAGAGGAGAGAACAGGGATAGACAGACACATGGTTGACAGGCTACAGAAGAGGCTACGCTAATGCAATGGAGATTAGAATGACAAGTGGGCTACACGTCTCGAATGTTCAGAAAGTTAAGCTTACGTTGCAAAAAGATAAAAATAAAATACAAGATCTTATTGACTAAAATGATATAGTACTGCTGGCTGGTGAAGTAGCCTGGCTAGCAGTGGCTACGTTGTTGAAAGTGAAGCTGGCTAGGTAACCTCGACAATTTCACTAAATTTCTCTAAACTACACAATTATCATGGATACAAGGACAGCAAAGACAACTAGCTAACACTACGCTAATCAAGTCGTCCCGTTGTAGTGTAAGTTTCTACAGTGCTGCTATTCGGTAGAAGTTGGCTAGCTAGCAGTGTTGGCTAGGTAGGAGGACGGCAGCGCGGCAGGCGAAAAATAGCTGGCTAGCTAACCGATAATTACTCAAAGCTACACAATTATCTTAGATAAAAAGATAGCAAAGAAAACTATGTAGCTAGCTAACACTACACAAGTCAAGTCGTTCCGTTGTAATGTAATCGTTTCTACCGTGCTGCTAATCGGTGGCTAGCTGGCTAGTTAGCAGGGTTGACTACGTTACGTTACGTTAGGGCGAGAATACCTGGCTAGCGAACCTCAGCGAACCTTGATAACTACACAAGTATCACCGATACAAAGACGGCTATGGAGCCAGCTAAGTAGCTAGCTAAGATCGAACAAATACAAATCAAAGATAGCAAAGACAACTGTGTAGTCAGCCAACACTACACTGATCAAGTCGTTCCGTTGTAATGCACTCGTTTCTACAATGCTGCTATTCGGTGGCAAGCTGGCTAGCTAGCAGTGTTTGCTACGTTGCGTTACGTTAGGGCGAAAATAGCTGGCTGGCGAACCTCAATAACTACACAATTATGTTTGATGCAAAGACGGCTATGTAGCTAGCTAAGATCAAACAAATCAAACCGTTGTACTGTAGTGAAAATGAAAATCAGACCGTTGTACTATAATGAAATGTAATGAAAAGTTTATACTACTATTCGGTGGACGTTTGCTAGCTGCTGGGCAGATAAGTGTGGACTACGATAGACGACGGAATACGATAATTACGCAATTATCTTTTATACACAGACGGCTAAGTAGCTAGCTAAGAAGAAATTGCTAAGGTTAGACAAATTAAACCGTTGTACTATAATGAAATGTAATGAAAATGAAATGAAAAGTTATACTACCTGCAGAGCGAATGCAAATGCGACCGCTCGCTCCAAACCGGATGCCGTTAAATCATGTTGAAAAACAGAAATAAGCACTTTTCAAAAACAAGCTTCAAATCATGTTGAAATACAGAAATAAACACTTTTCCATAAACAAGCTCTAAATCATGTTTGATGCACTCTGGAAGTTAATTTTTTTTCAGTACTGTTTAATCAGGATGTTAGGAACACTGTGGACAGTTTTCAGCAAGTTGCAACATTGAAATACAGAAATAAACACTTTTCCAAAAACATGCTCTAAATCATGTTGAAAAACAGAAATAAGCACTTTTCAAAAACAAGCTTCAAATCATGTTGAAATACAGAAATTGACACTTTTCCAAAAACAAGCTCCAAATCATGTTGAAATACAGAAATAAAAACTTTTCCATAAACAAGCTCTAAATCATGTTTGATGCACTCTGTAAGTTAATTTTTTTTCAGTACTGCTTAATCAGGATGTTAGGAACACTGTGGACAGTTTTCAGCAAGTTTCAACATGGAAATACAGAAATAAACACTTTTCCAAAAACATGCTCTAAATCATGTTGAAAAACAGAAATAAGCACTTTTCAAAAACAAGCTTCAAATCATGTTTGATGCACTCTGGAAGTTAATTTTTTTTCAGTACTGTTTAATCAGGATGTTAGGAACACTGTGGATAGTTTTCAGCAAGTTGCAACATTGAAATACAGAAATAAACACTTTTCCAAAAACAAGCTTCAAATCATGTTGAAATACAGAAATTGACACTTTTCCAAAAACAAGCTCCAAATCATGTTGAAATACAGAAATTGACACTTTTCCATAAACAAGCTCTAAATCATGTTTGATGCACTCTGGAAGTTAATTTTTTTTCAGTACTGTTTAATCAGGATGTTAGGAACACTGTGGACAGTTTTCAGCAAGTTGCAACATTGAAATACAGAAATAAACACTTTTCCAAAAACATACTCTAAATCATGTTGAAAAACAGAAATAAGCACTTTTCAAAAACAAGCTTCAAATCATGTTGAAATACAGAAATTGACACTTTTCCAAAAACAAGCTCCAAATCATGTTGAAATACAGAAATTGACACTTTTCCATAAACAAGCTCTAAATCATGTTTGATGCACTCTGGAAGTTAATTTTTTTTCAGTACTGTTTAATCAGGATGTTAGGAACACTGTGGACAGTTTTCAGCAAGTTTCAACATTGAAATACAGAAATAAACACTTTTCCAAAAACATGCTCTAAATCATGTTGAAATACAGAAATAAGCACTTTTCAAAAACAAGCTTCAAATCATGTTGAAATACAGAAATAAACACTTTTCCATAAACAAGCTCTAAATCATGTTTGATGCACTCTGGAAGTTAATTTTTTTTCAGTACTGTTTAATCAGGATGTTAGGAACACTGTGGACAGTTTTCAGCAAGTTGCAACATTGAAATACAGAAATAAACACTTTTCCAAAAACAAGCTCTAAATCATGTTGAAATACAGAAATGAACACTTTTCCAAAAACAAGCTCCAAATCATGTTGAAATACAGAAATTGACACTTTTCCATAAACAAGCTCTAAATCATGTTTGATGCACTCTGGAAGTTAACCTGTTGGGGATGGGGGCGCTGTTTAGACTATTTATGCTAATGTGGCTAATTTTTTAAACGGCTTCCCACAAAATCCTTGATCGTACAATATGCATATTATTATTATTATTGGATAGAAAACAGTCTATAGTTTCTATAGGAGTTGAAATTTTGTCTCTAAGTGGAACAGAGCCCATTCTACAGCAATTTCCCTGACATGGAGTCAGATTTGAGAAACGTTGGCCACTTTTCTGAAGTCATTTAAAAGGGCACTGTCGTTGCTATGACTATACGGACACTTCTTACGTCTTCCCCTGGATGCCTTTACGTGATGACGATTCCAACGGGCTCGATTGCTCGTTCACAGGCCCTACAAATGAAAAAAACCTTTAGCTAGCAAGTCTTTTCTTGCTGCGTAACGCGCGTGGAAGACACCGACCCTCTCCTGTTCCAAGCGTTAGTTTAGCCTGTTATATTTCTCCGGTCATCTTTTCACTCGTTATAGGAGTTACAAACATCACAAAGTAGTTAATTTAAAGCGTTTTATAGCAATTTATATCCGTTTAGTGCGATTTTGGGACATTTATTTTTGCAACGATGTGAAAAGTTGGGCACGCTTTTCAGTTCATCCCGAACGTAGTTGACATTTCCACATGGCAAGAGGACAGCTTTCCACCAAAAGACGATTTCTCCCAAGAAAGGATCCTTTGCCCAAGATACTGATGGAAGAACAGCTCAAGGTAGGACATTTTTATTATGATAAATCGTGTTTCTGTCGAAACATTTTAGTGGCTTAGGACGCCATGTTTTTTGACGTAGCTTCGCTTGGCGCAAACTGTATTGAAAAGTAAGGATAAATTAAAAAATGTAATAACGCAATTGTATTAAGAATTAAATTGTCTATCAATCCCTGTCCACCCTATATTTTTTAGTCACGTTTATGAGTATTTATGTATAAGAGTAGATCACTGTCTAAGTGGCGCAAGGACGTTTTCTTTACCAGCTTGTCTACATTTCACATTGTCTAACCATGATTTTGGTGGCTAAATATAAACATTTTCGATCAAACTGTATATGCATGTTGTAATGTGATGTTACAGGAGTGTCATCGGAAGAATTCTGAGAAGGTTAGTGAAAAAATTAATATCTTTTGGCGATGTTGACTTTTATCGCTCACTTTGGCTAGAATCAATGCTGGGCTGCTAATTGCTATGTGCTAAGCTAATATAACGATTTATTGTGTTTTCGCTGTAAGACACTTAGAAAATCTGAAATATTGTCTGTATTCACAGGATCTGTGTCTTTCGATTCGTGTATGCTGTGTATTTTTACGAAATGTTTGATGATTAGTAGTTAGGTAAACACGTTGCTCATTGTAATTATTCTAGTCCATTTGTGATGGTGGGTGCAATTGTAAACTATGCCATATACCTGAAATATGCACTTTTTTCTAACAAAACCTATCCCATACCATAAATATGTTATCAGACTGTCATCTAATGAGTTTTTTTGTTGGTTAGGGGCTATAAATATCTTAGTTTAGCCGAATTGGTGATGGCTACTGGTGTTGGTGGACAAATAAAAGATGGTGGAATATGCTAATGTGTTTTTTAGGTAATAGATGTACATCTTTACATATTGTGTCTTCCCTGTAAAACATTTTAAAAATCGGAAATGTTGACTGGATTCATAAGATCTGTGTCTTTCATTAGCTGTATTGGACTTTAATGTGTGAAAGTTAAATATTTTAAAAAAATATTTTTTTTGAATTTCGCGGCACTGGTTTTTCAGTGGGGGGGGGGGGGGGGTGCCGCTAGCGCCACGCTGATCCTAGACAGGTTAATTTTTTTTCAGTACTGTTTAATCAGGATGTTAGGAACACTGTGGACAGTTTTCAGCAAGTTTCAACATTGAAATACAGAAATAAACACTTTTCCAAGACATGCTCTAAATCATGTTGAAAAACAGAAATAAGCACTTTTCAAAAACAAGCTTCAAATCATGTTGAAATACAGAAATAAACACTTTTCCATAAACAAGCTCTAAATCATGTTTGATGCACCCTGGAAGTTAATTTTTTTTCAGTACTGTTTAATCAGGATGTTAGGAACACTGTGGACAGTTTTCAGCAAGTTGCAACATTGAAATACAGAAATAAACACTTTTCCAAAAACATGCTCTAAATCATGTTGAAAAACAGAAATAAGCACTTTTCAAAAACAAGCTTCAAATCATGTTGAAATACAGAAATTGACACTTTTCCAAAAACAAGCTCCAAATCATGTTGAAATACAGAAATTGACACTTTTCCATAAACAAGCTCTAAATCATGTTTGATGCACTCTGGAAGTACATTTTTTTTCAGTACTGTTTAAAACCTGTCTAGGATCAGCGTGGCGCTAGCGGCACACCCCCCCCCCCCCCACTGAAAAGCCAGTGCCGCGAAATTCAAAAAAATTTTTTTTTTTAAATATTTAACTTTCACACATTAAAGTCCAATACAGCTAATGAAAGACACAGATCTTGTGAATCCAGTCAACATGTCCGATTTTTAAAATGTTTTACAGGGAAGACACAATATGTAAAGATGTACATCTATTACCTAAAAACACATTAGCATAATCCACCATCTTTTATTTGTCCACCAACACCAGTAGCCATCACCAATTCGGCTAAACTAAGATATTTATAGCCCCTAACCAACAAAAAAACTCATCAGATGACAGTCTGATAACATATTTATGGTATGGGATAGGTTTTGTTAGAAAAAAGTGCATATTTCAGGTAGATGGCATAGGTTACAATTGCACCCACCGTCACAAATGGACTAGAAAAACTACTTAGAGCAACGTGTTTACCTACTTACTAATCATCAAACATTTCGTAAAAATACACAGCATACACGAATCGAAAGACACAGATCCTGTGAATACAGACAATATTTCAGATTTTCTAAGTGTCTTACAGCGAAAACACAATAAATCGTTATATTAGCATAGCACATAGCACATAGCAGCCCAGCATTGATTCTAGCCAAAGTGAGCGATAACGTCAACATCGCCAAAAATATATTAATTTTTTCACTAACCTTCTCAGAATTCTTCAGATGACACTCCTGTAACATCATATTACACAATGCATATAGAGTTTGATCGAAAACGTTTATATTTAGCCACCAAAATCATGGTTAGACAATGTGAAATGTAACTCAGCTGGTCAGAATATGTCCTTGCGCCACTTAGACAGTGATCTTACTCTTATACATAAATACTCATAAACGTGACTAAAAAATATAGGGTGGACAGGGATTGATAGACAATTTAATTCTTAATACAATTGCGGAATTACATTTTTTAATTTATCCTTACTTTTCAATACAGTTTGCGCCAAGCGAAGCTACGTCAAAAAACATGGCGTCCTAAGCCACTAAAATGTTTCGACAAAAACACGATTTATCATAATAAAAATGTCCTACCTTGAGCTGTTCTTCCATCAGTATCTTGGGCAAAGGATCCTTTCTTGGGAGAAATCGTCTTTTGGTGGAAAGCTGTCCTCTTGCCATGTGGAAATGCCAACTGCGTTCGGGATGAACTGAAAAGCGTGCCCAACTATTCACATCGTTTCAAAAATAAATGTCCCAAAATCGCACTAAACGGATATAAATTGCTATAAAACGCTTTAAATTAACTACCTTATGATGTTTTTAACTCCTATAACGAGTGAAAAGATGACCGGAGAAATATAACAGGCTAAACTAACGCTTGGAACAGGAGGGGGTCGGTGTCCTCCACGCGCGTTACGCAGCAAGAAAAGACTTGCTAGCCTCAGGGTTTTTTCATTTGTAGTGCCTGTGAACGCGCAATCGACCCCATTGAAATCGTCATCACGTAAAGGCATCCAGGGGAAGACGTAAGCAGTGTCTGTATAGTCATAGCAATAACAGTGCCCTTTTAACTGACTTCAGAACAGTGGCCAACATTTCTGAAATCTGACTCCATGTCAGGGAAATTGCTGTAGAATGGGCTCTGTTCCACTTAGAGACAAAATTTCAACTCCTATAGAAACTATAGACTGTTTTCTATCCAATAATAATAATAATATGCATATTGTACAATCAAGGATTTTGTGGGAAGCCGTTTCAAAAATTACCCAATTAGCATAAATAGTCTCAACAGCGCCCCCATCCCCAACAGGTTAATCAGGATGTTAGGAACACTGTGGACAGTTTTCAGCAAGTTGCAACATTGAAATACAGAAATAAACACTTTTCCAAAAACAAGCTTCAAATCATGTTGAAATACAGAAATTGACACTTTTCCAAAAACAAGCTCCAAATCATGTTGAAATACAGAAATAAAAACTTTACCATAAACAAGCTCTAAATCATGTTTGATGCACTCTGTAAGTAAAATTTTTTTCAGTACTGCTTAATCAGGATGTTAGGAACACTGTGGACAGTTTTCAGCAAGTTTCAACATGGAAATACAGAAATAAACACTTTTCCAAAAACATGCTCTAAATCATGTTGAAAAACAGAAATAAGCACTTTTCAAAAACAAGCTTCAAATCATGTTTGATGCACTCTGGAAGTTAATTTTTTTTCAATACTGTTTAATCAGGATGTTAGGAACACTGTGGATAGTTTTCAGCAAGTTGCAACGTTGAAATACAGAAATAAACACTTTTCCAAAAACAAGCTTCAAATCATGTTGAAGTACAGAAATTGACACTTTTCCAAAAACAAGCTCCAAATCATGTTGAAATACAGAAATTGACACTTTTCCATAAACAACCTCTAAATCATGTTTGATGCACTCTGGAAGTAAATTTTTTTTCAGTACTGTTTAATCAGGATGTTTGTAACACTGTGGACAGTTTTCAGCAAGTTGCAACATTGAAATACAGAAATAAACACTTTTCCAAAAACATACTCTAAATCATGTTGAAAAACAGAAATAAGCACTTTTCAAAAACAAGCTTCAAATCATGTTGAAATACAGAAATTGACACTTTTCCAAAAACAAGCTCCAAATCATGTTGAAATACAGAAATTGACACTTTTCTATAAACAAGCTCTAAATCATGTTTGATGCACTCTGGAAGTACATTTTTTTTCAGTACTGTTTAACCTGTCTAGGATCAGCGTGGCGCTAGCGGCACACCCCCCCCCCACTGAAAAGCCAGTGCCGCGAAATTCAAAAAAAATATTTTTTTAAAATATTTAACTTTCACACATTAAAGTCCAATACAGCTAATGAAAGACACAGATCTTGTGAATCCAGTCAACATGTCCGATTTTTAAAATGTTTTACAGGGAAGACACAATATGTAAAGATGTACATCTATTACCTAAAAACACATTAGCATAATCCACCATCTTTTATTTGTCCACCAACACCAGTAGCCATCACCAATTCGGCTAAACTAAGATATTTATAGCCCCTAACCAACAAAAAAACTCATCAGATGACAGTCTGATAACATATTTATGGTATGGGATAGGTTTTGTTAGAAAAAAGTGCATATTTCAGGTAGATGGCATAGGTTACAATTGCACCCACCGTCACAAATGGACTAGAAAAACTACTTAGAGCAACGTGTTTACCTACTTACTAATCATCAAACATTTCGTAAAAATACACAGCATACACGAATCGAAAGACACAGATCCTGTGAATACAGACAATATTTCAGATTTTCTAAGTGTCTTACAGCGAAAACACAATAAATCGTTATATTAGCATAGCACATAGCACATAGCAGCCCAGCATTGATTCTAGCCAAAGTGAGCGATAACGTCAACATCGCCAAAAATATATTAATTTTTTCACTAACCTTCTCAGAATTCTTCAGATGACACTCCTGTAACATCATATTACACAATGCATATAGAGTTTGATCGAAAACGTTTATATTTAGCCACCAAAATCATGGTTAGACAATGTGAAATGTAACTCAGCTGGTCAGAATATGTCCTTGCGCCACTTAGACAGTGATCTTACTCTTATACATAAATACTCATAAACGTGACTAAAAAATATAGGGTGGACAGGGATTGATAGACAATTTAATTCTTAATACAATTGCGGAATTACATTTTTTAATTTATCCTTACTTTTCAATACAGTTTGCGCCAAGCGAAGCTACGTCAAAAAACATGGCGTCCTAAGCCACTAAAATGTTTCGACAAAAACACGATTTATCATAATAAAAATGTCCTACCTTGAGCTGTTCTTCCATCAGTATCTTGGGCAAAGGATCCTTTCTTGGGAGAAATCGTCTTTTGGTGGAAAGCTGTCCTCTTGCCATGTGGAAATGCCAACTGCGTTCGGGATGAACTGAAAAGCGTGCCCAACTATTCACATCGTTTCAAAAATAAATGTCCCAAAATCGCACTAAACGGATATAAATTGCTATAAAACGCTTTAAATTAACTACCTTATGATGTTTTTAACTCCTATAACGAGTGAAAAGATGACCGGAGAAATATAACAGGCTAAACTAACGCTTGGAACAGGAGGGGGTCGGTGTCCTCCACGCGCGTTACGCAGCAAGAAAAGACTTGCTAGCCTCAGGGTTTTTTCATTTGTAGTGCCTGTGAACGCGCAATCGACCCCATTGAAATCGTCATCACGTAAAGGCATCCAGGGGAAGACGTAAGCAGTGTCTGTATAGTCATAGCAATAACAGTGCCCTTTTAACTGACTTCAGAACAGTGGCCAACATTTCTGAAATCTGACTCCATGTCAGGGAAATTGCTGTAGAATGGGCTCTGTTCCACTTAGAGACAAAATTTCAACTCCTATAGAAACTATAGACTGTTTTCTATCCAATAATAATAATAATATGCATATTGTACAATCAAGGATTTTGTGGGAAGCCGTTTCAAAAATTACCCAATTAGCATAAATAGTCTCAACAGCGCCCCCATCCCCAACAGGTTAATCAGGATGTTAGGAACACTGTGGACAGTTTTCAGCAAGTTGCAACATTGAAATACAGAAATAAACACTTTTCCAAAAACAAGCTTCAAATCATGTTGAAATACAGAAATTGACACTTTTCCAAAAACAAGCTCCAAATCATGTTGAAATACAGAAATAAACACTTTTCCATAAACAAGCTCTAAATCATGTTTGATGAACTCTGGAAGTAAATTTTTTTTCAGTACTGTTTAATCAGGATGTTTGGAACACTGTGGACAGTTTTCAGCAAGTTGCAACATTGAAATACAGAAATAAACACTTTTCCAAAAACATACTCTAAATCATGTTGAAAAACAGAAATAAGCACTTTTCAAAAACAAGCTTCAAATCATGTTGAAATACAGAAATGGACACTTTTCCAAAAACAAGCTCCAAATCATGTTGAAATACAGAAATAAACACTTTTCCATAAACAAGCTCTAAATCATGTTTGATGCACTCTGGAAGTTCATTTTTTTTCAGTACTGTTTAATCAGGATGTTAGGAACACTGTGGACAGTTTTCAGCAAGTTTCAACATTGAAATACAGAAATAAGCACTTTTCCAAAAACATGCTCTAAATCATGTTGAAAAACAGAAATAAGCACTTTTCAAAAACAAGCTTCAAATCATGTTTGATGCACTCTGGAAGTTAATTTTTTTTCAGTACTGTTTAATCAGGATGTTAGGAACACTGTGGACAGTTTTCAGCAAGTTGCAACATTGAAATACAGAAATAAACACTTTTCCAAAAACAAGCTTCAAATCATGTTGAAATACAGAAATTGACACTTTTCCAAAAACAAGCTCCAAATCATGTTGAAATACAGAAATTGACACTTTTCCATAAACAAGCTCTAAATCATGTTTGATGCACTCTGGAAGTTAATTTTTTTTCAGTACTGTTTAATCAGGATGTTAGGAACACTGTGGACAGTTTTCAGCAAGTTTCAACATTGAAATACAGAAATAAACACTTTTCCAAAACATGCTCTAAATCATGTTGAAAAACAGAAATAAGCACTTTTCAAAAACAAGCTTCAAATCATGTTTGATGCACTCTGGAAGTTAATTTTTTTCCAGTACTGTTTAATCAGGATGTTAGGAACACTGTGGACAGTTTTCAGCAAGTTGCAACATTGAAATACAGAAATAAACACTTTTCCAAAAACAAGCTTCAAATCATGTTGAAATACAGAAATTGACACTTTTCCAAAAACAAGCTCCAAATCATGTTGAAATACAGAAATTGACACTTTTCCATAAACAAGCTCTAAATCATGTTTGATGCACTCTGGAAGTTAATTTTTTTTCAGTACTGTTTAATCAGGATGTTAGGAACACTGTGGACAGTTTTCAGCAAGTTTCAACATTGAAATACAGAAATAAACACTTTTCCAAAACATGCTCTAAATCATGTTGAAAAACAGAAATAAGCACTTTTCAAAAACAAGCTTCAAATCATGTTGAAATACAGAAATAAACACTTTTCCATAAGCAAGCTCTAAATCATGTTGAAAAACAGAAATAAGCACTTTTCAAAAACAAGCTTCAAATCATGTTGAAATACAGAAATAAACACTTTTCCATAAGCAAGCTCTAAATCATGTTTGATGCACTCTGGAAGTTAATTTTTTTTAGTACTGTTTAATCAGGATGTTAGGAACACTGTGGACAGTTTTCAGCAAGTTGCAACATTGAAATACAGAAATAAACACTTTTCCAAAAACAAGCTTCAAATCATGTTGAAATACAGAAATTGACACTTTTCCAAAAACAAGCTCCAAATCATGTTGAAATACAGAAATTGACACTTTTCCATAAACAAGCTCTAAATCATGTTTGATGCACTCTGGAAGTTAATTTTTTTTCAGTACTGTTTAATCAGGATGTTAGGAACACTGTGGACAGTTTTCAGCAAGTTGCAACATTGAAATACAGAAATAAACACTTTTCCAAAAACATACTCTAAATCATGTTGAAAAACAGAAATAAGCACTTTTCAAAAACAAGCTTCAAATCATGTTGAAATACAGAAATTGACACTTTTCCAAAAACAAGCTCCAAATCATGTTGAAATACAGAAATAAAAACTTTTCCATAAAAAAGCTCTAAATCATCATCATCAAATCAATCATGCACTCTGGAAGTTAATTTTTTTTCAGTACTGTTTAATCAGGATGTTAGGAACACTGTGGACAGTTTTCAGCAAGTTGCAACATTGAAATACAGAAATAAACACTTTTCCAAAAACAAGCTCTAAATCATGTTGAAATATAGAAATTAACACTTTTCCAAAAACAAGCTTCAAATCATGTTGAAATACAGAAATTGACACTTTTCCAAAAACAAGCTCCAAATCATGTTGAAATACAGAAATTGACACTTTTCCATAAACAAGCTCTAAATCATGTTTGATGCACTCTGGAAGTTATTTTTTTCAGTACTGTTTAATCAGGATGTTAGGAACACTGTGGACAGTTTTCAGCAAGTTTCAACATTGAAATACAGAAATAAACACTTTTCCAAAAACATGCTCTAAATCATGTTGAAATACAGAAATAAGCACTTTTCAAAAACAAGCTTCAAATCATGTTGAAATACAGAAATAAACACTTTTCCATAAACAAGCTCTAAATCATGTTTGATGCACTCTGGAAGTTAATTTTTTTCAGTACTGTTTAATCAGGATGTTAGGAACACTGTGGACAGTTTTCAGCAAGTTGCAACATTGAAATACAGAAATAAACACTTTTCCAAAAACATACTCTAAATCATGTTGAAATACAGACATTAACACTTTTCCAAAAACAAGCTCCAAATCATGTTGAAATACAGAAATAAAAACTTTTCCATAAACAAGCTCTAAATCATGTTTGATGCACTCTGGAAGTTAATTTTTTTTCAGTACTGTTTAATCAGGATGTTAGGAACACTGTGGACAGTTTTCAGCAAGTTGCAACATTGAAATACAGAAATAAACACTTTTCCAAAAACAAGCTCTAAATGATGTTGAAAAACAGAAATAAGCACTTTTCAAAAACAAGCTTCAAATCATGTTGAAATACAGAAATTGACACTTTTCCAAAAACAAGCTCCAAATCATGTTGAAATACAGAAATAAAAACTTTTCCATAAACAAGCTCTAAATCATGTTTGATGCACTCTGGAAGTAAAAATTTTTTCTGTACTGTTTAATCAGGATGTTAGGAACACTGTGGACAGTTTTCAGCAAGTTGCAACATTGAAATACAGAAATAAACACTTTTCCAAAAACAAGCTCTAAATCATGTTGAAAAACAGAAATAAGCACTTTTCAAAAACAAGCTTCAAATCATGTTGAAATACAGAAATTGACACTTTTCCAAAAACAAGCTCCAAATCATGTTGAAATACAGAAATTGACACTTTTCCATAAACAAGCTCTAAATCATGTTTGATGCACTCTGGAAGTTAATTTTTTTTCAGTACTGTTTAATCAGGATGTTAGGAACACTGTGGACAGTTTTCAGCAAGTTGCAACATTGAAATACAGAAATAAACACTTTTCCAAAAACATACTCTAAATCATGTTGAAAAACAGAAATAAGCACTTTTCAAAAACAAGCTTCAAATCATGTTGAAATACAGAAATTGACACTTTTCCAAAAACAAGCTCCAAATCATGTTGAAATACAGAAATAAAAACTTTTCCATAAAAAAGCTCTAAATCATCATCATCAAATCAATCATGCACTCTGGAAGTTAATTTTTTTTCAGTACTGTTTAATCAGGATGTTAGGAACACTGTGGACAGTTTTCAGCAAGTTGCAACATTGAAATACAGAAATAAACACTTTTCCAAAAACAAGCTCTAAATCATGTTGAAATATAGAAATTAACACTTTTCCAAAAACAAGCTTCAAATCATGTTGAAATACAGAAATTGACACTTTTCCAAAAACAAGCTCCAAATCATGTTGAAATACAGAAATTGACACTTTTCCATAAACAAGCTCTAAATCATGTTTGATGCACTCTGGAAGTTATTTTTTTCAGTACTGTTTAATCAGGATGTTAGGAACACTGTGGACAGTTTTCAGCAAGTTTCAACATTGAAATACAGAAATAAACACTTTTCCAAAAACATGCTCTAAATCATGTTGAAATACAGAAATAAGCACTTTTCAAAAACAAGCTTCAAATCATGTTGAAATACAGAAATAAACACTTTTCCATAAACAAGCTCTAAATCATGTTTGATGCACTCTGGAAGTTAATTTTTTTCAGTACTGTTTAATCAGGATGTTAGGAACACTGTGGACAGTTTTCAGCAAGTTGCAACATTGAAATACAGAAATAAACACTTTTCCAAAAACATACTCTAAATCATGTTGAAATACAGACATTAACACTTTTCCAAAAACAAGCTCCAAATCATGTTGAAATACAGAAATAAAAACTTTTCCATAAACAAGCTCTAAATCATGTTTGATGCACTCTGGAAGTTAATTTTTTTTCAGTACTGTTTAATCAGGATGTTAGGAACACTGTGGACAGTTTTCAGCAAGTTGCAACATTGAAATACAGAAATAAACACTTTTCCAAAAACAAGCTCTAAATGATGTTGAAAAACAGAAATAAGCACTTTTCAAAAACAAGCTTCAAATCATGTTGAAATACAGAAATTGACACTTTTCCAAAAACAAGCTCCAAATCATGTTGAAATACAGAAATAAAAACTTTTCCATAAACAAGCTCTAAATCATGTTTGATGCACTCTGGAAGTAAAAAAATTTTCTGTACTGTTTAATCAGGATGTTAGGAACACTGTGGACAGTTTTCAGCAAGTTGCAACATTGAAATACAGAAATAAACACTTTTCCAAAAACAAGCTCTAAATCATGTTGAAAAACAGAAATAAGCACTTTTCAAAAACAAGCTTCAAATCATGTTGAAATACAGAAATTGACACTTTTCCAAAAACAAGCTCCAAATCATGTTGAAATACAGAAATAAAAACTTTTCCATAAACAAGCTCTAAATCATGTTTGATGCACCCTGGAAGTTAATTTTTTTTCAGTACTGTTTAATCAGGATGTTAGGAACACTGTGGACAGTTTTAGCAAGTTGCAACATTGAAATACAGAAATAAACACTTTTCCAAAAACAAGCTCTAAATCATGTTGAAAAACAGAAATTAACACTTTTCCAAAAACAAGCTCCAAATCATGTTGAAATACAGAAATTGACACTTTTCCATAAACAAGCTCTAAATCATGTTTGATGCACTCTGGAAGTAAATTTTTTTTCAGTACTGTTTAATCAGGATGTTAGGAACACTGTGGACAGTTTTCAGCAAGTTTCAACATTGAAATACAGAAATAAACACTTTTCCAAAAACATGCTCTAAATCATGTTGAAAAACAGAAATAAGCACTTTTCAAAAACAAGCTTCAAATCATGTTGAAATACAGAAATAAACACTTTTCCATAAACAAGCTCTAAATCATGTTTGATGCACTCTGGAAGTTAATTTTTTTTCAGTACTGTTTAATCAGGATGTTAGGAACACTGTGGACAGTTTTCAGCAAGTTGCAACATTGAAATACAGAAATAAACACTTTTCCAAAAACATGCTCTAAATCATGTTGAAAAACAGAAATAAGCACTTTTCAAAAACAAGCTTCAAATCATGTTGAAATACAGAAATTGACACTTTTCCAAAAACAAGCTCCAAATCATGTTGAAATACAGAAATTGACACTTTTCCATAAACAAGCTCTAAATCATGTTTGATGCACTCTGGAAGTTATTTTTTTTCAGTACTGTTTAATCAGGATGTTAGGAACACTGTGGACAGTTTTCAGCAAGTTGCAACATTGAAATACAGAAATAAACACTTTTCCAAAAACAAGCTCTAAATCATGTTGAAAAACAGAAATAAGCACTTTTCAAAAACAAGCTTCAAATCATGTTGAAATACAGAAATTGACACTTTTCCAAAAACAAGCTCCAAATCATGTTGAAATACAGAAATTGACACTTTTTTTATAAACAAGCTCTAAATCATGTTTGATGCACTCTGGAAGTACATTTTTTTTCAGTACTGTTTAACCTCTACAGAGTACCTAACCCGGATCCGGGAGCACCCCCCCCCCCCCCCACACACTGATTAGCATCGCTAGCATAGCGTCACAATTAAATAGTAGCATCTAAATATCATTAAATCACAAGTCCAAGACACCCAATGAAAGACACAGATCTTGTGAATAAAACCACCATTTCAGATTTTTTAAATGTTTTACAGGGAAGACAAAATATGTAAATCTATTAGCTAAACACGTTAGCAAAAGACACCATTTTCTTACTCCAACAGTTTCTTACTCCATCAGGTGCTATCACCAATTCGGCTAAACTAAGATATTGATAGCCACAAACCAACAAACAAATTCATAAGATGACAGTCTGATAACATATTTATGGTATAGCATAGTTTTTTTTTTTTAAATGTGCATTTTTCAGGTATAAATCACAGTTCTACATTGCAGCTGCAATCTGATATAGTGCTGATGCAGCTAGAACAATTACAGAGACCAACGTTATATAACTAATTACTTGTCTTAAAACATTTCAGAAAAAATACACAGCGTACAGACATTGAAAGCCCAACATCTGGTGAATCCAAACAATATTTCAGATTTTTTAAATGTTTTATAGCGAAAACAAAATGTATCGCTAAATTAGCATAACCAGGCCAGCCAGAACCGGCTGGACGCGCCCGACCAGTTCACATGCACGACAGATATATGAAATAACATCGTAAATTGGGTCTTACTATTGCTGGTCTTTCATCAGAATGTTGATCAAGGTGTCCTTAGTCCTGATGAGTCGTTCAATCCATTCACAATGGCAACCTCCCCTCTTCATTTAGCCTGGGTACTGGTCGACTGGCACGGTCCATGTCCAAAGTTAAAAAACTCAAAGAACGGAACACGGCAAAACTCCCGAAAAAATTCTAATAATCTGATTAAACTATATTGAAAAAACATACATTACGGTGATATGGTCACATGTATCAAACAAACTTCGACACGGAGATAGTTTTCATCCGTAACGTCAGCATAACAAAAGACAATGGCACCTCTGAAAACGCGCATCTCAGAAACCGGAAGTTGTCGGTCACGCTAAAGAAATAGGTCTTATTTCACGTCAGTACAAGATAAACAAAAAATTTCTCCTCTGACGTCTTCCAGACACCCAGAGGAAGAAGAAGGAAGTGTGTTTCGGGTCATAGGTCGCGTGACCATATATAGGCAGAGCTTTGAAGCGAGCATACACATCTTGCAATCTTCTTCTGGCTCAGGGAAAGTGCTGTGAAATGACCTGTGTTTGACTCAGAGACAAAATTGGAACGGTTTTAGAAACCATAGCTTGTTTTCTATCCAATGGCATATGGTTATATGCATATAGTAACAGCAATAATTGAATAAGAGGCAGTTTAATCTGTAGAGGCAATTATGCTAATGCGAAACAGCACCCCCTGTATTCTCAAGAAGTTAACCTGTCTAGGATCAGCGTGGCGCTAGCGGCACACCCCCCCCCCCACTGAAAAGCCAGTGCCGCGAAATTCAAAAAAAATATTTTTTTAAAATATTTAACTTTCACACATTAAAGTCCAATACAGCTAATGAAAGACACAGATCTTGTGAATCCAGTCAACATGTCCGATTTTTAAAATGTTTTACAGGGAAGACACAATATGTAAAGATGTACATCTATTACCTAAAAACACATTAGCATAATCCACCATCTTTTATTTGTCCACCAACACCAGTAGCCATCACCAATTCGGCTAAACTAAGATATTTATAGCCCCTAACCAACAAAAAAACTCATCAGATGACAGTCTGATAACATATTTATGGTATGGGATAGGTTTTGTTAGAAAAAAGTGCATATTTCAGGTAGATGGCATAGGTTACAATTGCACCCACCGTCACAAATGGACTAGAAAAACTACTTAGAGCAACGTGTTTACCTACTTACTAATCATCAAACATTTCGTAAAAATACACAGCATACACGAATCGAAAGACACAGATCCTGTGAATACAGACAATATTTCAGATTTTCTAAGTGTCTTACAGCGAAAACACAATAAATCGTTATATTAGCATAGCACATAGCACATAGCAGCCCAGCATTGATTCTAGCCAAAGTGAGCGATAACGTCAACATCGCCAAAAATATATTAATTTTTTCACTAACCTTCTCAGAATTCTTCAGATGACACTCCTGTAACATCATATTACACAATGCATATAGAGTTTGATCGAAAACGTTTATATTTAGCCACCAAAATCATGGTTAGACAATGTGAAATGTAACTCAGCTGGTCAGAATATGTCCTTGCGCCACTTAGACAGTGATCTTACTCTTATACATAAATACTCATAAACGTGACTAAAAAATATAGGGTGGACAGGGATTGATAGACAATTTAATTCTTAATACAATTGCGGAATTACATTTTTTAATTTATCCTTACTTTTCAATACAGTTTGCGCCAAGCGAAGCTACGTCAAAAAACATGGCGTCCTAAGCCACTAAAATGTTTCGACAGAAACACGATTTATCATAATAAAAATGTCCTACCTTGAGCTGTTCTTCCCTCTGTATCTTGGGCAAAGGATCCTTTCTTGGGAGAAATCGTCTTTTGGTGGAAAGCTGTCCTCTTGCCATGTGGAAATGCCAACTGCGTTCGGGATGAACTGAAAAGCGTGCCCAACTATTCACATCGTTTCAAAAATAAATGTCCCAAAATCGCACTAAACGGATATAAATTGCTATAAAACGCTTTAAATTAACTACCTTATGATGTTTTTAACTCCTATAACGAGTGAAAAGATGACCGGAGAAATATAACAGGCTAAACTAACGCTTGGAACAGGAGGGGGTCGGTGTCCTCCACGCGCGTTACGCAGCAAGAAAAGACTTGCTAGCCTCAGGGTTTTTTCATTTGTAGTGCCTGTGAACGCGCAATCGACCCCATTGAAATCGTCATCACGTAAAGGCATCCAGGGGAAGACGTAAGCAGTGTCTGTATAGTCATAGCAATAACAGTGCCCTTTTAACTGACTTCAGAACAGTGGCCAACATTTCTGAAATCTGACTCCATGTCAGGGAAATTGCTGTAGAATGGGCTCTGTTCCACTTAGAGACAAAATTTCAACTCCTATAGAAACTATAGACTGTTTTCTATCCAATAATAATAATAATATGCATATTGTACAATCAAGGATTTTGTGGGAAGCCGTTTCAAAAATTACCCAATTAGCATAAATAGTCTCAACAGCGCCCCCATCCCCAACAGGTTAATCAGGATGTTAGGAACACTGTGGACAGTTTTCAGCAAGTTGCAACATTGAAATACAGAAATAAACACTTTTCCAAAAACAAGCTTCAAATCATGTTGAAATACAGAAATTGACACTTTTCCAAAAACAAGCTCCAAATCATGTTGAAATACAGAAATAAACACTTTTCCATAAACAAGCTCTAAATCATGTTTGATGCACTCTGGAAGTTAATTTTTTTTCAGTACTGTTTAATCAGGATGTTTGGAACACTGTGGACAGTTTTCAGCAAGTTGCAACATTGAAATACAGAAATAAACACTTTTCCAAAAACATACTCTAAATCATGTTGAAAAACAGAAATAAGCACTTTTCAAAAACAAGCTTCAAATCATGTTGAAATACAGAAATTGACACTTTTCCAAAAACAAGCTCCAAATCATGTTGAAATACAGAAATAAACACTTTTCCATAAACAAGCTCTAAATCATGTTTGATGCACTCTGAAAGTTCATTTTTTTTTCAGTACTGTTTAATCAGGATGTTAGGAACACTGTGGACAGTTTTCAGCAAGTTGCAACATTGAAATACAGAAATAAGCACTTTTCCAAAAACATGCTCTAAATCATGTTGAAAAACAGAAATAAGCACTTTTCAAAAACAAGCTTCAAATCATGTTTGATGCACTCTGGAAGTTAATTTTTTTTCAGTACTGTTTAATCAGGATGTTAGGAACACTGTGGACAGTTTTCAGCAAGTTTCAACATTGAAATACAGAAATAAACACTTTTCCAAAAACAAGCTTCAAATCATGTTGAAATACAGAAATTGACACTTTTCCAAAAACAAGCTCCAAATCATGTTGAAATACAGAAATTGACACTTTTCCATAAACAAGCTCTAAATCATGTTTGATGCACTCTGGAAGTTAATTCTTTTTCAGTACTGTTTAATCAGGATGTTAGGAACACTGTGGACAGTTTTCAGCAAGTTGCAACATTGAAATACAGAAATAAACACTTTTCCAAAAACATGCTCTAAATCATGTTGAAAAACAGAAATAAGCACTTTTCAAAAACAAGCTTCAAATCATGTTGAAATACAGAAATTGACACTTTTCCAAAAACAAGCTCCAAATCATGTTGAAATACAGAAATAAAAACTTTACCATAAACAAGCTCTAAATCATGTTTGATGCACTCTGTAAGTTAATTTTTTTTCAGTACTGCTTAATCAGGATGTTAGGAACACTGTGGACAGTTTTCAGCAAGTTTCAACATGGAAATACAGAAATAAACACTTTTCCAAAAACATGCTCTAAATCATGTTGAAAAACAGAAATAAGCACTTTTCAAAAACAAGCTTCAAATCATGTTGAAATACAGAAATTGACACTTTTCCAAAAACAAGCTCCAAATCATGTTGAAATACAGAAATTGACACTTTTCCAAAAACAAGCTCTAAATCATGTTGAAATACAGAAATTAACACTTTTCCAAAAACAAGCTCCAAATCATGTTGAAATACAGAAATTGACACTTTTCCATAAACAAGCTCTAAATCATGTTTGATGCACTCTGGAAGTTAATTTTTTTTCAGTACTGTTTAATCAGGATGTTAGGAACACTGTGGACAGTTTTCAGCAAGTTTCAACATGGAAATACAGAAATAAACACTTTTCCAAAAACATGCTCTAAATCATGTTGAAAAACAGAAATAAGCACTTTTCAAAAACAAGCTTCAAATCATGTTGAAATACAGAAATTGACACTTTTCCAAAAACAAGCTCCAAATCATGTTGAAATACAGAAATTGACACTTTTTTATAAACAAGCTCTAAATCATGTTTGATGCACTCTGGAAGTACATTTTTTTTCAGTACTGTTTAACCTGTCTAGGATCAGCGTGGCGCTAGCGGCACACCCCCCCCACCCCACTGAAAAGCCAGTGCCGCGAAATTCAAAAAAAATATTTTTTTAAAATATTTAACTTTCACACATTAAAGTCCAATACAGCTAATGAAAGACACAGATCTTGTGAATCCAGTCAACATGTCCGATTTTTAAAATGTTTTACAGGGAAGACACAATATGTAAAGATGTACATCTATTACCTAAAAACACATTAGCATAATCCACCATCTTTTATTTGTCCACCAACACCAGTAGCCATCACCAATCCGGCTAAACTAAGATATTTATAGCCCCTAACCAACAAAAAAACTCATCAGATGACAGTCTGATAACATATTTATGGTATGGGATAGGTTTTGTTAGAAAAAAGTGCATATTTCAGGTAGATGGCATAGGTTACAATTGCACCCACCGTCACAAATGGAATAGAAAAACTACTTAGAGCAACGTGTTTACCTACTTACTAATCATCAAACATTTCGTAAAAATACACAGCATACACGAATCGAAAGACACAGATCCTGTGAATACAGACAATATTTCAGATTTTCTAAGTGTCTTACAGCGAAAACACAATAAATCGTTATATTAGCATAGCACATAGCACATAGCAGCCCAGCATTGATTCTAGCCAAAGTGAGCGATAACGTCAACATCGCCAAAAATATATTAATTTTTTCACTAACCTTCTCAGAATTCTTCAGATGACACTCCTGTAACATCATATTACACAATGCATATAGAGTTTGATCGAAAACGTTTATATTTAGCCACCAAAATCATGGTTAGACAATGTGAAATGTAACTCAGCTGGTCAGAATATGTCCTTGCGCCACTTAGACAGTGATCTTACTCTTATACATAAATACTCATAAACGTGACTAAAAAATATAGGGTGGACAGGGATTGATAGACAATTTAATTCTTAATACAATTGCGGAATTACATTTTTTAATTTATCCTTACTTTTCAATACAGTTTGCGCCAAGCGAAGCTACGTCAAAAAACATGGCGTCCTAAGCCACTAAAATGTTTCGACAGAAACACGATTTATCATAATAAAAATGTCCTACCTTGAGCTGTTCTTCCATCAGTATCTTGGGCAAAGGATCCTTTCTTGGGAGAAATCGTCTTTTGGTGGAAAGCTGTCCTCTTGCCATGTGGAAATGCCAACTGCGTTCGGGATGAACTGAAAAGCGTGCCCAACTATTCACATCGTTTAAAAAATAAATGTCCCAAAATCGCACTAAACGGATATAAATTGCTATAAAACGCTTTAAATTAACTACCTTATGATGTTTTTAACTCCTATAACGAGTGAAAAGATGACCGGAGAAATATAACAGGCTAAACTAACGCTTGGAACAGGAGGGGGTCGGTGTCCTCCACGCGCGTTACGCAGCAAGAAAAGACTTGCTAGCCTCAGGGTTTTTTCATTTGTAGTGCCTGTGAACGCGCAATAGACCCCATTGAAATCGTCATCACGTAAAGGCATCCAGGGGAAGACGTAAGCAGTGTCTGTATAGTCATAGCAATAACAGTGCCCTTTTAACTGACTTCAGAACAGTGGCCAACATTTCTGAAATCTGACTCCATGTCAGGGAAATTGCTGTAGAATGGGCTCTGTTCCACTTAGAGACAAAATTTCAACTCCTATAGAAACTATAGACTGTTTTCTATCCAATAATAATAATAATATGCATATTGTACAATCAAGGATTTTGTGGGAAGCCGTTTCAAAAATTACCCAATTAGCATAAATAGTCTCAACAGCGCCCCCATCCCCAACAGGTTAA
>NW_026601528.1:0-46578 GCF_029448725.1 Salvelinus fontinalis
GCAAACTTCCAGACAGGAAGTGAACATTCTGAAAAAGGGGCTCTGTGTCAGGGCCTGCCTATTCAACTGGCTTATATTTATGGATCTGTATGCACTTCATACGCCTTCCACTAGATGTCAACAGGCAGTAGAAGGTTGAATGGGTGTCTAGCTTGATGTGAGGCCGAATGAGAGCTTTTGGAGTAACAGGTCCGCTCTTTTGTCAGTAGTCAGCTGTGCACAAGGGAACCTCACATTGTCTTCTGAAATGCGTTCGGTTTACACGACGAAATGCTCCGGCTCTGATTTTATTGGATACATATGAGAAAAACATCATAAAGTAGGATTTTTCAACCGAGTTTGACCAGTTTATTCAACGTTTATTGGGACTTTTGGAATTTTTCGTTCCAGGCGCAAACATTTCTTGGACACGTGAGCTCCACATGGCTAGCCAAAGTTGCTAATTCGACAGAAGAAATGGACATTCTAAAAAAAAAAAAAACGATTTTTTCTGGAACAAGGACTCCTTGCACAACATTCTGATGGAAGAACATCAAAAGTAAGACAATATTTATGATGTTATTTCGTATTTTATGTTGGCTCCAACAAGGTGGAGAATTGTAGGGCGCTGTCTCACAATATTGCATGCTGTATGTTGTACTAAAGTTATTTAAAAAAAATCTAACACAGCGGTTGCATTAAGGACCAGTGTATCTTTCATTTGCTGTACAACATGTATTTTTCATAAATGTTTTATGATGAGTATTTATGTATTTCACATTGCTCTCTGTAATTATTCTGGCTGTTTGGTGCTATTTGTGATGGTGGCTGCAATGTAAAACTACAATTTATACCTCAAATATGCACATTTTCGAACAAAACATAAATGTATTGTATAACATGATGTTATAAGACTGTCATCTGATGAAGTTGTTCAAGGTTAGTGATTAATTTTATCTCTATTTGTGGGTTTTGTGAAAGCTACCTATGCGGTGGAAACATGGTGAAAACATGGCGTTGTGTGTTTGGCTATTGTGGTGAGCTAATATGAATACATAGTGTTTTTGCTGTAAAACATTTTAAAAATCGGAAATGATGGCTGGATTCACAAGATGTTTATCTTTCATTTGCTGTATTGTGTACTTCTGATTTCATGAAATTATATTATATGATACATGTGTAAATAATTGTATGAACATACAAGATTGAACAACTGAGACCTAAACTGAACATGTGGCTAACAAAAATGGAATAATGTGTCCCTGAACAAAGGGGGGGGTTCAAAATCAAAAGTAACAGTCAGTATCTGGTGTGGCCACCAGCTGCATTAAGTACTGCAGTGCATCTCCTCCTCATGGACTGCACCAGATTTGCCAGTTCTTGCTGTGAGATGTTACCCCACTCTTCCACCAAGGCACCTGCAAGTTCCAGGACATTTCTGGAGGGGATGGCCCTAGCCCTCACCCGCCGATCCAACAACAGACGTGCTCAATGGGATTGAGATACGAGCTCTTCGCTGGCCATGGCAGAACACAGACATTCCTGTCTTGCAGGAAATCTCGCACAGAACGAGCAGTATGGCTTGTGCCATTGTCATGCTGGAGGGTCATGTCAGGATAAGCCTGCAGGAAGGGTACCACATGAGGGAGGAGGTTTTCTTCCCTGTAACGCACAGCGTTGACACTGCCTGGAATAACAACAAGCTCAGTCTGATAATGCAGTGACACACCGCCCAAGACAATGACAGACCCTCCACCTCCAAATCGATCCCGCTCCAGAGTACAGGCATCGGTGTAACGCTCATTCCTTCGACGATAAACGCGAATCCGACCATCAACCCTGGTGAAACAAAACCATGACTCGTCAGTGAAGAGCACTTTTTGACAGTCCTGTCTGGTCCAGCGATGGTTGGTTTGTGCCCATTGGCGACGTTGTTGCCGGTTTCCTTACAACAGGCCTACAAGCCCTCAGTCCAGCCTCTCTCAGCCTATTGCGGACAGTCTGAGCACTGATGGAGGGATCGTGCGTTCCTGGTGTAACTCGGGCAGTTGTTGTTGCCATCCTGTACCTGTCCCGCAGGTGTGATGTTTGGATGTACCAATCCTGTGGAGGTGTTGTTACACGAGGTCTGCCACTGCTGTCCGTCCTGTCTCCCTGTAGCGCTGTCTTAGGCGTCTCACAGTACAGACATTGCAATGTATTGTCCTGGCCACATCTGCAGTCCTCATGCCTACTTGCAGCATGCCTAAGGCACGTTCACACAAATGAGCAGGGACCCTGGACATTTTTCTTTTGGTGTTTTTCAGAGTCAGTAGAAAGGCCTCTTTAGTTTCCTAAGTTTTCATAACTGTGACCTTAATTGCCTATCGTCTGTAAGCTGTTAGTGTCTTAACGACCGTTCCACAAATGCATGTTCATTCATTGTTTATGGTTCATTGAACAAGCATGGGAAACAGTGTTTATACCCTTTACAATGAAGATCTGTGAAGTTATTTGGATTTATACGAATTATCTTTGAAAGACAGGGTCCTAAAAAAGGGAGGTTTATTTTTTTGCTGAGTGTACTTTTTCCACCCTGCACTGTGAATGTTTACACGGTGTGTTCAATAAAGATATGAAAAAGTAAAATGATTTGTGTGTTATTAGTTTAAGCAGACTGTGTTTGTCTATTGTTGTGACTTAGATGAAGATCAGATAAAATTTTATGACCAATTTACACAGAAGTCCAGGTAATTCCAAAGGGTTCACATACTTTTTCCTGCAACTGTACTTGGATATGGATTTCCCAGGAGATGGGAGACAGGGAAGCAGTAATATGTCTACAGCCCCCAAAGAGTGAAAGCTGGGAACATGTTCATGACCAAAATGACCTACCACTGACGGGCTAGCTGAATGTGGTGAGCAGGTCGTCACAGTCGACAAGGTTCCAGAGTGATCAGAGTCACTGCTAGGTCTTTCAGTTGGTGGTCTGGCATAACGTGGTCTGGCAGTATGTAGCCTAGCAACCTCGAGGTTCTTAGTCGAGATCTGACTGGAAAGAGTGTCCATCGAGGAGGTGGAGTGTTTGAAGGGAGAGTCCATTACCAGAGGTGTGTGTGTCTCCATGCCCAGGGGTCTCCAATCTCCCATCTGGCTACCAGGCTAAGAGAGACGGGTGAGAGAGAGAGGCAAATGGATGAAGATACCAACAGAAACACTGAGGTCCTACTGCTGCTTAAGCAACTATGAGTTGATATCAGCCCTAGGAGTGCCGCTGTTCCATCCTTACCTGTCCAATCACCGACCAGCGGATTCGGCGCGCCAGGCGCAGCTCCCTGCACACTTCTCTTTCCAGCTCCTCAAGCCTGAGGCGTCGTTTCACATCCCAAGCCAGTTCGGCCAAGTGAAGGTTCTTCCCCTCTTCCATTTCACTCTGAAACCTTCACATACAAGGGAACATCAAACATGATTTACCTTCATTTTTCTACAACTCAAACTGTCCACCATATCTAGTTCTTAAGTTATTGCTAGATAGGAGGTCAACGTGATTCCACACCTTTGCTTATGTTTTTTTAACACATTTGGGTAAAAGATTCTAATAACACTCACGTGTTCTTGAAGTAGTTTCTACCCTTGGCAATGAGCCATTCTCTAATATCCGTCAGTAAGATGTGGGAAGGAACCTCCCCTTGCTGCTGCAAGACTAGGAACTGCTTCAAAAGATTTTTCTGACAGAGAGAGAGAGAGATTTATTTGCACCCTTGCCCTCCACAAGTTTTTCCTGGTGTTGTCACGTGATCAGAAAACCCTTTCCCCATCCATGAGCGACAGCAAGTTACATACACAGTTGAAATAAAACGCATGGAAAGGTGTGTCTTACAATATAGCTTTTGTGTTTTTATAATTGTGCATCTAGAAAGTAGACCACTCTAACCTGCTGGGCACAGCACTGCTTCTCCCACAGCAACTGAACTGACTTGATGTAGCTACTGTAGCGATTGTACTCTTTACACGTACACAGCACCTGAAAGGGAGGAGCCACAAATGAGCATTTTTAGAGGAAGTTCATGTGTACAAACACCCAATCCCAAATCTACCTCTAACCTCTACCCCAATATTGATTGATTTTGCCTTTATTTAACCAGGTAAGACATTAAGAACACATTCTCTTTTACAACCTGCACTAACAATGACCTTATGCACTTGTAGATTTGGATTTGTGTAAACTAAGCAAAATGGCAAACATTTCACCTAGCCATCATATTGCTTACACCTGTCCAATTTTCTCAGTTCCATATAAGTGTCACTTTAAGATTTTGGAAAGAAAAAGGAGGTTTGCCATGCCTTCTCATTTGAGGTGATGAGGCCTTGCTTCACCAGCCGCTTCTTCCTTTCCGGATGGCGGAAAAAACTCTTCAGGTGTTTGTCGTGGAGGCAGTTATAACTAACATCCATGACTCTCATGTTGGGGTCCAACAGGTCAAACCCGGGGGTCTCCTGATGGAGCTGTGGATTGTGTTTTAACAAACCTCAATGTCAGGGCAATGGATACTACAGTGGGAATGGTTGTGGAATTAGGACTGGAAATGGGAAGGAAGTCATTAAAAATATATAATTAGGTAACATTTCATTTGAAAGAAATTGGGGATCTCAGATCATTTGGAATGTCATACTATCACACTAACCTTCTCCCCCAGTTTTCCTCTGAAGAATACAGGGAATGTCCTCTCTGGGGCTTCCTGTAACCCCTACAAATACAGAGACAATCATGACAAAACTTTTTAGACGTGGGGTTTTGATAGTAGAACCCATCCCTGTCACTTGGTTTGCAATAATTCCACCTTTTGCCAATTCACTTTGCATGAAAAATGTTGAATCAAGCTCATATCTAAAACAAATGTGTTTGATCCATTTACATTGTTAAACTATTCTTAAAGTAGTCAACTAACCGTAGGCCTACATGATGACTGATTCTGTAGGCTACATATTCATCTCATAGACTTTCATCATCCATCTTTAGAATTATACAAATGTGAAGCGATATTAATATGAAGAACGAACAAAGCATTATCCTAGGCCTACTCACATTTTCTTCTTCTTTGCCCGCACTTTTTGAAATAGTAGGCATATTGACTAATATTGTAAACAAGTGATGTCATAACGGAAACTTGATTATCCTGTGTCTCCAGAAAAGGTAGGCCCTATGCCCCCCAAACGTCCGCTATCTGATAGACCTATGTTGTTGTACTGATATAAACACTATGAAATGATATTGTAGCCTTAACCTATTGATATAGTCTACAGGCTTATTTATGGTGTGCCCGCTCCATAAAGCGCAGCTCCAGTTGTGCCTGGGCATGCTGCAACAGGTGCACTCTGTTGCCAAGCCTTCCACAGAATCATACCTCAACCCTAAAATGTGATCCACATGTATTCGATTTCGAAACTGTCAAGTTATTTGCAGTGATGGATTTAAAGCATTATCACGACTAACAGGCTGACTACACCAAATGAATTTAGAAATCTATATTATTCAATTATTGCACCCACACTGCTTGGGCACGCCAACGAGCGTCTGCATAGCAAAGGGCTAAAATAGAAGTCAGTTCTATTTCTGATGCAGATCGCACTGCAAGTCCTGCCTCTCCCATCTCCTCATTGGTTTATAGAAGCAGGTACCCACGTGCCATCTCCTCATTGGTTATACCCAAGTGGGTGACTGAAAAACGAAAGAGGTCAGTGGCGGTAACGCACCTAATTTATGAAAGTTGCCAATCGCAATATAAAATCAAGAGAAGAAAAAGCCTGGAAGGAGGAGAGATGACTAGAAACGATTCGGTTGACCGTTTTATGTGTGAATTAATTGGTGGAGTAGAGGACCTTGGTTCACATAGGGTCATGTCTGGCGAGTCAGTGGACACGTTTCTAGAGGACCTTGGTTCACATAGGGTCCTGTCTGGTGAGTCAGTGGACACGTTTCCTGCCTCTATTGTATTGTGTTTTGGAGAAAATGGGGGCCGTATTAGCAGTAACTGCAAAAGATTACTGTGAAACCAAGGTAAATGGCAGTAACTGAACTTAGTGCTTTTTAGCTTGGTTTCAACCTGCCCTTGGCTGCAGTTACTACGTTTTACCTTGGTATCATATCATTTTATTCTGATAGTGATGCAATCGAACCTGTATGACACTGACTGACAGCTACACACACATACATTGCTAATCTAGGGATACAACACCATGGCACAGCATTCCCAGGGGGAAATGATCGTTGAACTTGCTCTGAAACGCCGATATCCAGACACTGGTTAGAACTAGCTAGCTAAGTAGATCCGACATCAAAATTAATTAGCTAGCTAGTAAGCTAAGCTAGCTAGCGAGCATAGACTAACAATGCGACCTGCTCTCATAAGATATCTGCAATTGATACTAACGTCAATCTATTAGCCATATAATGACTTATATTCTGAAATTTCATCTGATGTCTTCTTTGAATCAGTACACCATACACACGATTTCTAGCCAGTGACAGCCACCTAGCTAAAACTGACGCGCCCCTACCAAAAGGTCAAAACCTACCTAGCTAGCATTAGCATGAAGCAATAGATTTGTGCTACATGTTCCCATAAGAGATGATCAACAGTTTATACTAGCTTCAATCTATTATACCTATAATTAATATAATCCTTGTAGTTGTATTCTGACATTCAATGGGTTATTTGAATCCGTAACGTTACACCACACACACGATCTCTAGCCAGCTGACGGTCAGTTGGACGTGCACCCCATACTGAATTGTCAAAAGCCACGCACACTCGTCTTCCGGATGAGCGCGCACACAGCATTGCTAGCTCATTAATAATATATCTACTCACATGTTCAGGGTTTCTGGTTTTCTTTTATATTTCAGTATTGCGTGACTGTCCTGGTCAGGAAAGTTAAAATCCCAAATTGTATCCATCCCCTTTGTTGGTGGCATATGTTATTAGTACAACACGCGTTGACATGCCAAACGTGTGCTCAATGTGTCTGCTTCAGTGCCATCTTTACATGAATGCGGAAAAAACTGTTTTGCATGACTTCCACCAATCCCTGTGGTCTAGATGATTAGTATCTATGCAGATCAAAATTGCCATGTGAGGGTGTATTAGGACAGTACAACCACGTCAATACTAGGTTTTATTCCTGTCAATGTCCATCCATGCAATTTTTTTGTATTTGTAAATAAAAATGAATATGTACGATCCTTTTTGGGAGCAGGGGATTTACACAACCTCAGACATGCACCCTTTTCCATACATTTTTCAGTGTAATCAATGAAACTGTCTACAGTCAATCATTTCAAGGCTAGGCCTATAGCGAAAGAAATGTACTTACTTTTCGGGCCTCGTCGCTGTCCATGCTACAGGTCTAGCCTACGTTGGTCTCCAAATTGAGCCGGTAAAACATCGTACTTCATCTGAGGTTGCCAAAGCTTGAATGCTACTGAGTATAAAACTGGATTAGAAATAAGAATGAAGAGAAATTCAAAACTACAATTGAAATTATTGCGTCACAATACCAGGCAGCCGTTGGCAGTGTACCCATGAGTTTACCAGTCAATTTCCAGGGTTAGAGTTCCAAGCCCATTCTATTCATTCTTATTTCTGTGAGCCCAGGCCTACCCCCATTATGGTGTAATTTACAGTCCACATCATTAAGCATAAATCATAGACCACAGACGCCGAGACGCACTATTTTGTTCAAAATATATAGATTTTACCCTTTGGTGTAAGCTATACAGTACTAGTCAGAAGTTTGGATGCACCCACTCATTCAAGGGTTTTTCTTTATTTTTACTATTTTCTACATTGTAGAATAGTGAAGACATCAAAACTATGAAACACATATGGAATCATGTAGTAACCAAAAAAGTGTTAAACAAATCAAAATATATTTTATATTTGAGATTCTTCAATTAGCCACCCTTTGCCTTGATAACAGCTTTGCACACTTTTGGCATTCTATCAGCCAGCTTCACCTGGAATGCTTTTCCTACAGTCTTGAAAGAGTTTCCACATATGCTGAGCAATTGTTGGCTGCTTTTCCTTCACTCTGCGGTCCAATTAATCTCAAACCATCTCAATTAGGTTGAGGTCAGGTGATTGTGGAGGCCAGGTCATCTGGTGCATCACTCCATCACTCATCTTGGTCAAATAGGCCTTACACAGCCTGGAGGTGGGTTAGGTCATTGTCCTGTTGAAAAACAAATGACACTCCTACTAAACACAGACCAGATGGGCTGGTGTATCGCTGCAGAATGCGGTGGTAGCCATGCTGGTTAAGTGTGCCTTGAACTCTAAATAAAGCAAAGCACACCCACACCATCACACCTCCTCCTCCATCCTTCACGGTGGAAATCACACATGCAGAAATTATCCATTCACCTACTCTGCGTCTCACAAAGACACGGCCGTTGGATCCAAGAATCTCAAATCGCAGGCTGTCAAATCAAAAGGCACTCCTTCGATAAAGTTGTTTTTGACTAAAATGAAAACATGTCATTTTCACAAGGTTGTGGAGTAACATGTACAACTACCTATTATTGGCTCAAATTCGGGTTGTGCCTTTAGATTGACAATATTAACAACCAATGCAAGAATTTTCCACTTCTCAAACCCCGCCCTGGTCTTCTTGGTTTGTTTCACAATCATTCAAAAAAAGTATTGTGATGTTGCTCCTCTTGGTTCAGAAATTCTAATGTAACATTAAGCCTGTTAGAAGAACGACATTTACAGGAAAAATGTACAGGAATCCTAGACTCTCAGCCTGTATCTTTGGTGCTAAGCTATCAATGCTAGTTAGCTAAGTATCTAAACCTGCTGCATCTGAAATAACTATTGTTTAACGTTAAATACAGCCTCAGTGACTATTCAAGCAAACAACACTGGAGGCCTATTGGAACTAATAAAAAGTATAAGGTTTACAAGTAATTAAATACAAAAAAATATAGGCTATTTGGAAAGGACACAATGGCTGCAACTTCGGTCGGTGATGGTGGGAGTTGTTTTGCCGAATGGACCCATAGGAGTTTGATCCTTGAAAAACAGAAAAAAATTGAGTAACTACTCTCATTCTACAGGTTTTTAAGCATCTAGTTACAGACGTTAGACTAAGACATCCAGAGGAACACATAGCATAAATGTACATAAATGTAGCAGAAGCAATTTCCGGTTTAGCTCCTCACTAAACAGTCTATAGACATGAAATCAGAAAATTACACAACTGAGTAGGACAAAATAAAACCACCAAAACTCGCAATCGAAAAAAAACTATCAGGGAAATTAAAGATCCAAGTCATCTACCCAAAGGTAGTAACTGCAGGCAAGAGCGAAATGGATTCAATAGGGTTGGTTGTTTGAAGAGTTAAAACGAAAGACTATTTTTAAATTAGTTTTCAAATAATTTGTTCTGCTTTTAAATTAGTTCTGCTCCTTTTGTTTACAAATCTACAAACGATTCTCTCAACATCCATCACTTCTCTCATTCTTCACATTTTCAACTTTATTTCTGATATTTATGATTTATTTCATTTTGAATTCAATACTTAAGGCGTGAAATTGACCCCATATTTTTTCCCCAAACAATATCCAATATTGTTGCATTCCCTCCCCACCCCCATAACATCATAATAAACATCAAGGGTGTTTTACTAAGACATATGCAATGTACACAACTGAAAACTGCTCCCAAAAAAACAGGACACTGCCCTTGCCACCAAACTATACTTGATTTTCAGCACAGGGAAAGACCTCAAATTAAAAATATATTTATGTGATCAAGACAAAGGAGATGATTGTGGACTACAGGAAAAATTACGCACGGCTGAAATGCGGTCACTCTCCATCTTTACCCCTGAAGTGGAAATGCGGTACCCTAGGAAGGAGACGGACTGTTGGAAGAACAGACGTTTCTCAGCCTTGACGTACAGGTTTTGATATGTTTTACACTTTTTTGGTTACTACATGATTCTATTTGTGTTATTTCATAGTTTTGATGTCTTCACTATTATTCAACAATGTAGAAAATAGTAAAAATAAAGAAAAACCCTTGAATGAGTAGGTGTTCTAATAGCAATAAGGCACCACTGAGGTTTGTGGTATATGGCCAATATACCACCCCTCCTTGGGCCTTATTGCTTAAATAACCCATATCTCTTTTATAACAGGATATTATCATTGACTATAATGAAAATGCATGTATGAATGAGTCTGATTTACCGTTTTCAATGGCAGGTTCACCTTCTGAAGCCGGATGAGGTTCCCAAAGCGTGCTGCGCACCCACCAAGCTCAGTCCCATCTCTGTACTCTTCCACGATGACAACAACAACGTGATACTAAAGAAGCATCGCAACATGGTGGTCAAGACCTATGGATGCCTGTGACACCAGTGGTAGCCCATCTATCTATTCTACAACATTTTAATCAACTTGATTGCTATTGTTCCAAAAGATACAAACAGGGTAATATAACTTGCAACCAGCAGTTGATAGCAATAATCTGTCAATATGCTGATAAATAGTATGTATCTATTATATTGATTTTGAGTCAGAGTGGTATATGAACAACACCCATTGGACTTATAACCATACTTCACTTTTGATTAACTAAACTATTCAAATCTACAGATAATTACATCCCCCCTTCATGTCATATATTCTGTGACCAATCAAAGCTGCAAAGTACTGTATCATAAATGCAATCAATGCTAAAATTCAACCCTTTTGATGGCTATAATATCTTGGTGTACCATGAATTTCTCATTGTCTCTTTTAGATGTACTAAACATGGTTTGCAAAACGTACACGTTTTTTTCTTCTTCTTTAATCATACTTTTAACCAGTACAAGTTAGTAACAATGGAAAATGGCAACAACATTTTTTTGGGCCATTTTTGTATGTACAGAGGAACAAACACACAGTGATGTATGGCCTTGTCAACAGATATCTGGAGGACTGTATACTGCTATATTTGTAATAAAATAAACTACACTGAACAAAAAAACGCAACATGTAAAAGGTTGGTCCCATGTTTCATGAGCTGAAATGAAAGATCCCGAAAATGTTCTATAAGCCTAAAAAAAAAAATGCTGAGCATTTCGCCATTGCCAAGATAATCCATCCACATTGAAAGGTGCACCATATCAAGAAGCTGATTAAACAGCATGATCATTACACAGGTGCACCTTTTGCTGAGGACAAAAGGCCACTAAAATGTGCAGTTTTGTCACAACACAATGCCACAGATCTCTGAAGTTCTGAGGGAATGTGCAATTTGGTATGCGGACTGCAGGAATGTCCACCAGAGCTGCTGCCAGAGAATTGAATGTTCATTTCTCTACCATAAGTCGCCTCCAACGTCATTTTAGAGAATTTGGCAGTACATCCAACCGACAATTTTCCTGTCCTGCTAGCCATTCAAAATGTAACGATTACTTTTGGGTGTCAGGGAAAATGTATGGAGAATAAAGTACATTCTTTTCCTTAGAAATGTAGTGAAGTAAAAGTAAAAGTTGTCAAAACTATAAATAGTAAAGTACAGATACCCCCCAAAACTACTTAAGTAGTACTTGAAAGTAATTTTTACTTCAGTACTTTACACCACTGTAGGTGCTTCAATAGAGTCTGACGTTCAGGGGTGGTTGGACATATAAGATGGGGTGCTGGTGAGCCCCCATTTTAGGTAGTCACACAAATATTCCCCCACCCATGTCCAGGGGTCTCAGTGTTATGTCCCTTGAAATATATGTACTTTTGGTAATACTTAGTGAGTAGGCAACAAATACAATCATCTTAAATTGACATGTTGAATTTTTTTGCCATAGTAAATGGTGTATTGCGCAAATTTCCCTAATGCGGACAGTTTGTGTTACTACCTTACATAAGCTTGCATTTTCACCCCATAAGACAAAATGTTAACCTCAGATTGGTGACGTTAGTCTAAAAGTGTATGGACATCACGATGACATAAGATTGACTGTTTTAAACAGATCAATATCTTAGGTTTTGTACCATTGATTTTTCCAAGAGCTGGGATGCGCAGAACTTAGAACGCAGAGTTAATGAAATGCCCAGGAAATGGTCTTTCCATAAAAGTCAATGGCCACACACCAATACATGGATTTGACAGTCAAACTATTACTTAAATAGCAGTCAACTGTTGTCACCGTTGTTATTCTATAGAGGGTCGTGATTCGTTTAGGTTAACTAACAAAAAAAGTGGTCTGGTCCCTTTTCCATGATGGAAGCCTCCCGAAATCAACATCCACTATTCCAAAATATAGATATAAGCCTTCAAGTACTCATCTAACCAATTTCTTCAGGGCCAGCTAGGCCCCCTGTCGCCCCCCAAGCGCCCTGAAACCCAACCCCCATAAGAAGAAGCCCAAATACGACCTGCCCTTGCCCATTATACATACAAGGTCAGGGGACAACACAGTGTTTTTGTCTTGTAGTTAAACTTGTTCTATGCACAGTTTAAAGGGATAGTTCATCCCAATTACAAAATTACTTAAATTGCGTTTACATTTCATTTGAAATCCAATGCATCCAAAGTGTACGTTAGTCTTTCCTGGTTCATGACATATTTTTTGGTCCCTTTCGGATCACAGCCATGTCAACAGTGGGCGTCAGGCTTGTAAGAGACATGAATTATATGTGAGATTCAGTGAACAAGGCTGGAAGGTGAGATTCTATCTCTCTTAACTACTCATTGTACTGAATAGATAATCATGAGCTAACATTGTACCACCTTATTTGCTGTAACACACAGTTAGTATTTTTTAGGGAAGCAAGGCATTTGTGTAGGATGTGCATTGTAGAGTATGTTCTTTGCATTCTTTATCATGTATTTCTCATAGAAAGAGTCTATTCATCTAATCTTGTCATTCGATTTCTATGGTGTTTCTCTCCATTAGGACTGGGTATTGGCTCCTACGGGTTACTCTGCCTTCTACTGTGATGGAGAATGCCTCTACCCTCTGTGTTCCTGCATGAACTCCACCACCCACACTATGATCCAACTAGTGGTCAGTATGCACTACTACACCCTCTCTCACATGAACGCTAACATTACTGGTTTCAATGGGAAAGATGGTAGATGGTTCAGACATTAATGGCAAATATAAAAAACTAAGATACACAAGTTACTGGAGTCTACAATGGCAGACTGTTAATGTATAGTAGGAATAGTGGGCAAGAAAAAAGATTTAACTGCCTTTGAACAGGGTATGGTAGTAGGTGCCAGGCGCACCGGGTTAAGTGTGTCAAGAACTGCAACACTGCTGGTTTTTTCATGCTCAACAGTTTCCCATGCTTATCAAGAATGGTCCACCACCCAAAGGATGTCCAGCCAACTTGACACATGGGCCAGCATCCTTGTGGAACGCTTAGGGCAGCTTGTAGAGTCCATGCTCCGACGAATTGAGGCTGTTCTGAGGGAAAAGGGTGTGCAACTCAATATTAGAAAGATGTTCCTAATGTTTTGTGCACTCAGTGTATGTAGTCCTACATGTTTTTAAATAGTACAGTATCACAAACCACAGTACAAAACCATATAAAGTGTGGGCCTTTAGTATCTGTAAATCAACTAAACATTGTTTTAAATTTCCATATTTTTTTTTTATTTTTTTTACCTTTATATAACTAGGCAAGTCAGTTAAGAACAAATTCTTATTTTCAATGACGGCCTAGGAACAGTGGGTTAACTGCCTGTTCAGGGGCAGAACGACAGATTTGTACCTTGTCAGCTCGGGGATTTGAACTTGCAACCTTCCGGTTACTAGTCCAACGCTCTAACCACTAGGCTACCCTGCCGCCCAAAACATTGTTTTAAATTTCCATATGCAGAAAGTAAAGCATCATTGTTCATGTAATAATCTAATATTAGCATTATAACTCTAGGAAGAGGAAATGGTCATAAAATCAAATAAATGAAAAGACGGAAACCAAAATGTTTTTGAACTACAACTTGTTTTATTTAAAAATGTCAAATTCTGTGCAAAGTAATGTAGTGCATTGGTGTCTAGATCCCTGTTGGGTGGCAAAGTGTCACAAGAATCCTGTGGAGAGAGAAAACAAGAGAATACATTAAATTAATGGGTGTTAACTAATCAGGGTACAACAAAGCACTTCAAGTCCTCAATTCCTTCAAAAGAGAGAAGGAGAAAGGAGTATGGTCCCTGCAGTAGGACTACATGCTGGCCATGAGGTTCTCCAAGTGGTACTCCAGGAGGCTGGAGAGCTCAGTGACCAGAGACTCTGGGTTAAAGTACCAGGCCAGCTGCTGGCCAAACATGTCATCTAGCAGAGCCATCAGCCCGCCCTGAAGAGAACACCACACAACACATAGAAAATGGCTCTGAGTTACTAGCTAATCAAGAGGAGAGAGAAAATTAGAAATACTCCCCCTAAAATGGCATTGGAACCTGGTTAACCATGAATAAGGAAGTAAAAAGGAAGTACACTTAAGAATATGGAAGTAAACAGGAAGTAACCTCTTGACTCTTACATTGAGCAGCAGCAGGTATCTGTCAGCCTCTGGCTCCATGTTGGCAGCAGTGGGCAGGAAGGAGTACAGGAGAGCGTACAGACGCTCCACGAACCCACCAGGGTGCTAAAGGAAACAAAGGAGGAGAAAAGAGGAGAGAATAGAAGAGAAGAGGAATTTAAGTGAAACTGCTAATAGAGATATCAAAACATGTACCGGTGAGATGCTACTTACCACCATCAGGGACTTCTGAGCTGTCATTAACCCAAACAGCACCAGCTCAAAGAGGACATCTATCATGTTCACATGATGGATCTAGGACAAGAAAACACATTTGGAGAAAATAGGAATGATTTCATATAGATCAGCTACTGTAATGTATAAAAGACATGCATGTGGAAGAACTCAGTGAGACTTGAAAGAGTTAATGAACTCACCTTTGCCTCAGCCAGCTCCCTCTCAATGTCATTCCGCTTGGAGGGGTCACTCAGGTAGTCCACAAAGTCCTTATAGGTACGGATGAACTTGGCCTCGTCCTATGACAAAGAAAAGAGCATCTTGGTGAACAGAACATATATCCCCTCAGGTACGCATTCTTTCCCTTGAAAGAGAATGAGTTAGTGAGTTACCATGTGGTTGGCCTGAACCAGTGCGCCCAGGAGAACCTTTCCCGCCACAAACAGACGGTTCCTGCTCAGGGTGGAACCAAGCAGGGTCTAGGGAAGAGGGAATAGTTAGGGTGAGACATCTTCCTCTAGGAGACAGAACAAGAAGTCACAGAGAGAAAAAGAAAAGTGGGGCCACTCACAGTGAAGGCCTGGCGCAGGGAGATGAGCCTCAGGGCGATGTCCTCCACTCTCTTGGTGATAAGGTAGAGGCTGTGAAAGGGAAGGAATGGAGCATGTCAACCATTAGAGTCAATGGGGGATAACAGCATTATGACCACTATCCTTCAGTATCTGACAAGCCCAGACTACACAGACATTTAGAGGAACTCACTTTAGCAGAGGAACCTCCCTCTCCTCAGGCAGCAGGTCCTCCTCCCAGCCCTACGACAAAAAAACAAGCATTCAAAATCAGTGACCAATGCAATGACATAACAAACAACCGGTCAATGGAAGGATCTTAATGCTCCTAGTCAATAGTATGTGTGTGTAACGTCTGACCTCATAGCAGTTGTGGCCCTCAGGCTCTGGGTCAGTGAACTGCTGAGTGGTGGGCGTAGAGAAGGAGGCAGCCTCCGACCACGCTGAAGAGGAGAGAAGCCCGTCCAGCCCCATGTGGAGAGTGGCGTACACCACTGAGACATCAGTCTGCTGCTCAAAACACACACAACACACCTGTTTACCACACACACGTTATTAGAAAACACACCAAATCTAATGCAAAAATGCCCAGTAATGTCTAGTCTATATACATAGGAAATCATTTATTTACCTGGTAGCAGCCAAGCGTCACGTCCACAGACGTCTCGTGGCGGAGGTGAGACGCATAGTGGGTCACCCTGCCAGCCACACGCTGACAGAGAGAGAATACATGTTAAGGCCAAATGGAATAAGTGAAGAAAAGCCTAATTTAATACTATTTCAGTAGTATTTACGGCTTACCTGGATCCAAGTGATGGACTGCACTTTGGTGGCACAGTAGGGGATGCCCTCTGGACTAAGCTGTCTCCTTGGAGATGGCCCACACCAGTTGAGTCTCCAGGCCTCTCACCCTACTCACGTGGTGCATCCTCACCACCACCTGCTGTTGAGATAAACAACAAGACAACATCAACAAAACCACTTCAGCAATTGCTGTGACACATTTCCATCAAGATCAAATGACTGACAATGTAGATTAGGATTAAAGTAGTTACAAAGACACATACCTGGGATCCCCCACGCATGTAGGTGATGATGGGGCTGATGAACTGGAAAGTTCTCCAAGCTTTAACCACCGGACCGGCATTGTTCTGCACATTACAATACATTCATGTTGGAAACCGTAAACATTGTAACCGTGATGTGACTGTGTGTGTGTGTGTGTGTGTGTGGGGGGGGGGGGGGGGTCTCTTACCCTGATCACAACAGGCCCACAGTACAGGGGGCTGAACCTAATCGGAATCAACTGCCATTTGCCTCCTAAAGCAGAAAGCAGACAAGAGATTTGTTTAATATCAAAGAGACAACTTGAATATCTGGGATATTTTTCAAACATAAAATGGAGAGCCCTCCTCACCATTCACACTTGACCGCGCCTCCACAATTGCTAAAGACTGGGAGATGACGGAACATACAAGTCCGCCAGCCCGCTCAATAACGGAGGGGAGGGAAACATCCAAAGGGGCTGGAGGTGTCACACTCCCTCCTTGGCCATTTCTATCTTGGCTGAGGCAGATCGACGAGACCTCAGTAGCATATTGATTCTCCCGCATAGGGCTCCTGCTAGAGTCAGGTCCAGGAACAGTTGAAATAGAGCTCACAGCCAGGGAGCAAGGAATGCCACTCCTTCTGTCTAAAAGCTTGATAGAGCACGAGGAGGGGCGGCTGCTGGAGGGGAGGTTGGTGTTGGTCTCTTCGCTGGAGAGTAAGGAGGAGAAAGGGGCCAAGGTCAGTTTGACAGGGATGACATGCCCACGACCTACCACAGCACATAAGGTTCCAGAGTAGTCAGTGGCAGTAGGTGGTTTAGCAGATTGTAATTTAGCAGGTGGTGGTTTAGCAGGTGGTGGTTTAGCAGGTGGTGGTTTAGCAGGTGGTGGTTTAGCAGGTGGTGGTTTAGCAGGTGGTGGTTTAGCAGATGGTGGTTTAGCAGATGGTGGTTTAGCAGGTGACGGTTTATCAGATGGTGGTTTAGCACGTGATGGTTTAGCAGGTGGCGGTTTGGCAGATTGGGGCCTGGTAGAACGTGGCCAAGTAGCCAGGAGGTTCTTAGTAGAGATCTGACTGGAGGAAGAGTGTGCTCGTTCCTCACTGGACAGAGAACTGCTGCTACAACAAGTCTTGACTGGTTCTTCAATGGAGATTGGGGAGGACTTACTGTCAGGACTCTGAGCTAGATGAGCCCTGGCTGGAGGGGAAGCTGGTGTTGGAGGAGGAGAAACTGGCCAAGGTCAGTTTGACAGGGATGACATGCCCACAACCTACCACAGCAGATAAGGTTCCAGAGTAGTCAGTGGCAGTAGGTGGTTTAGCGGGTGGTGGTTTAGCAGATTTTGGTTTAGCAGGTGGTGGTTTAGCAGGTGGTGGTTTAGCAGGTGGTGGTTTAGTGTTACATCCCTGAACAAGGGGGGAAAGAATCACAAGAGTGATAGGTTCATGTTTACTCATTGAGAACTTTTAGTGCAATCATTTTACATAAGTAACACATTTTACAGAATAACAGATCTACAGGAAATAGATAGTTTTATTCAAGTCACAACAGTATACACTGTACATCACTGAAACAAATACTATTTTCAAAATAACTGTCAAGTACAAAGCTTTAACTCAGTAAACCATAACTCAATTTATCAACAGGCAATAAAGTGTTTGAAAAACAATTACACAAATAATGCCGCAAAATATCTTATTAAAGCACATGTTCATTCACAATCGACATAAAATGGCAGCTACGTAGCAGTAGGAAGCTAGCTGCAACCGAGCACGGCTCATATTACTCTCTGCAAACTTAACTAACTTCCTCAATATGTTACTAAGACACACCTTAAACACTCTTGACATGTTAGCAAGTTATTACATTTAAATTACTCGTTTTAATTATCAATAACGTACCTGAACAAGGGGGGAAAGAATCACGAGAGTGATAGGTTCATGTTCACTCATTGAGAACCTTTAGTGCAATGAGAAAAAGACCGCGAAATCTCCGTGAACTTGAGTGGAGACCAGAGCAATCAATCTCAGGCTCATAGATTAAGAGCATTTAGTAGATCACAGATTAACACTTTTACCCACGACAACATAAAGTAATCAACATAACGTTTACACATTCCTCTCACAATTCGTACCCTTTGTATGCTTGACGGATTTGAACACAATTATATAAATGTTATCAATCTATCAACTAATACTGAATGCATGATCTTCTTAACCTTAGATGTTTTAAGATCCTCACATACTATGAATTTACTAATACTGTTTAATGTATAACAGGCTATTAGTATTTCCTTTAACCTGTCACATTATCAGATTGGGGCATGGCAGATTGGGGCCTGGTAGAACGTGGCCTAGCAGCCAGGAGGTTTTTATTAGAGATCTGACTGGAGGAAGAGTGTGCTCGTTCCTCACTGGACAGAGAACTGCTGCTACAATAAGTCTGGACAGCAGTGACTGGTTCATCAATGGAGATTGGGGAGGACCTACTGTCAGGACTCTGAGTGAGACAGATCACATTGACTTTGGAGAGTAGGGAGGTACAGCTGACAGAGCCCTGGGTTGAATCTTCGTTGGTGTCTTTGCTGATGGAGAGCATACTCTCTGCAGCTCTCAGCCTTATAAGGTCAACCAAGGCAGGGATCAGGATGCTATTTACCTCCTCCAATACTGAGCTTGTTATGTGCCCAATCATGAGCAGCAAGTCCCTAACAGTAATCTGTATATATGAACACAGAAAGGTACATCAACGGAATTGATATAGATTTACAGTATGTTGGAAATCAAAACACATGTTAATCCATATCAAATTTTAAAAAACGTAAATATAACAAGTATACCTTTCATATTTTGTAGCAATTACTCTATATCAAATGTGTGGTCTCCATTGTTGCAACTTAATCATCTTCCTCATCTAGACGTTTTACATTTACCAAAGTGGCAAACGCATATCACATCATATCATCAAAATACAGTGGCAAGACAAAGTATATGAACCCTATTGGAATTATCTGAATTTCTGCATAAATTGGTCATAAAATTTTATTTAATCTTCATCTCAGTCACAACAACAGATTAACACATTCTGCTTAAACTAATAACACACAAATTATTGTATTTCTCTTGTCTCTACTGAATACATCATTTAAACATTCACAGTGTAAGTTGAAAAAGTATGTGAACCCCTAGGCTAATGACTTCTCCAAAAGCTAATTGGAGTCAATTAGAGTACAATCATTGAGACCAGATTAGAGATGTTGGAGATTGGAGATGTTGGAGATGTTGGTTAGAGCTGCCCTAAAAAAACACTCAGTTTGCTATTCACAAGAAGCATTGCCTGATGTGAACCATGTCTCAAACAAAAGAGATCTCAGAAGACCCAAGATTAAGAATTGTTGACTTGCATAAAGCTGGAAAGGGTTACAAAAGTATCTCTAAAAGCCTTGATGTTCATCACTCCACGGTTAGACAAATTGTATATAAATGGAGAAAGTTCAGCACTGTTGCTACTCTCCCTAGGAGTGGCCGTCCTGCAAAGATGACTGCAAGAGCACAGCGCAGAATGCTCAATGAGGTTAAGAAGAATCTTAGAGTGTTAGCTGAAGACTTAAAGAAATCTCTGGAACATCCTAACATCCCTGTTGACGAGTCTACGATACGTAAAACACTAAACAAGAATGGTGTTCATGGGAGGACACCACAGAAGCAGCCACCGACTGTCCAAATAAAAACATTGCTGCACGTTTGAAGTTCGCAAAAGAGCATCTGGATGTTCCACAGCGCTACTGGCAAAATATTCTGTGGAGAGATGAAACTAAAGTTGAGTTTTTTTAAAGGAACACACAACACTGTGTGGAGAAAAAAAAGCACAGCACATCAACATCAAAACCTCATCCCAACTGTAAGACAGGGTCTTGAAAAAGGGACATTTCTTTTTTTGTACTTTTTCCACCCTGCACTGTGAATGTTTACACGGTGAGTTCAATAAAGACATGAAAAAGTATAATTGTTTGTGTCTTATTAGTTTAACCTCTACTTCCTCACAAACCCGGTTCCGGGAGCACCCCCACCAGTAAAAAAGCTGACTAGCATAGGCTAGCATAGCGTCACAAGTAAATAGTAGCATCTAGTATCTAATAGTTCTTACTTTTTGATGAACTCTCATCAGAATTTTGGGAAAGGTGTCCTTTGTCCAAAATAATCGTTGCTAGGTTGTAGAATGTCGTCTTCAACGTTGCAATTAGCAGTAAACATTAGCAATGTGGGCCAGAGATACCCAACTTCCTACAACGCCACGAAAATAAATACCCAAAAATCGCAATATACTGACATAAACTGATATAATTCGGTTCAAAATAACAAGATTATGATGTCTTTAAAGCCTATATCGAATAAAAACACAGCCGGAAATGTATAAGATCTATAACCGATGCTTCCAGTAGAATGTGCCAAGGTCCTCAGTGCGTCAGAGCGAAGGGGAAAAGAACGATACACGTTTTTGCCAAGGGATTTATAACCTTTGGGAACTACGTAGAGACTCCATTTCAAGTCTCCCTATTTGCTAACAACCAGGGGAAGGCGTATGCAGTGCATCTCAACCAATAGAAGACAGGCAGAGTTATACACAGGTCTGAGAGCAGGTTGGAAAATTTGGCATTCTCACATCCACATAGGGAAATTGCTCTAAGTCCAGTTCTGTTTCACTCACAGATATAATTCAAACGGTTTTAGAAACTAGAGAGTGTTTTCTATCCAATAGTAATAATCATATGCATATTGTACGAGTAAGAATTTAGTACGAGGCAGATTAATTTGGGAACGTCAAGATTACATAGTGCTAACAGCTCCCCCTATTGACAAGAAGTTTTAAGCAGACTGTGTTTGTCTTTTGTTGTGACTTAGATGAAGATCAGATAACATTTTATGACCAATTTACACAGAAGTCCAGGTAATTCCAAAGGGTTCACATACTTTTTCTTGCAACTGTACTAGAATATGGATTTCCCAGGAGATGGGAGACAGGGAAGCAGTAATATGTCTACAGCCCCCAAAGAATGAAAGCTGGGAACATGTCCATGACCAAAATGACCTACCACTGACGGGCTAACTGAATGTGGTGAGCAGGTCGTCGCAGTCGACAAGGTTCCAGAGTGATCAGAGTCACTGCTAGGTCTTTCAGTTGGTGGTCTGGCAGAACGTGATCTGGTAGTTTGTGGTCTGGCAGTATGTAGCCTAGCAACCTCGAGGTTCTCAGTCGAGATCTGACTGGAAAGAGTGTCCATCGAGGAGGTGGAGTGTCTGAAGGGAAAGTCCATTCCCAGAGGTGTGTGTGTCTCCATGCCCAGGGGTCTCCATTCTCCTGGCGGATGGCAGAAAAAACTCTTCAGGTGTTTGTCGTGGAGGCAGTTATAATCAACATCTATGACTCTCATGTTGGGGTCCAACAGGTCAAACCCGGGGGTCTCCTGATGGAGCTGTGGATTGTGTTTTAACAAACCTCAATGTCAGGGCAATGGATACTACGGTGGGAATGGTTGTGGAATTAGGACTGGAAATGGGAAGGAAGTAATTAAAAAGATATAATTAGGTAACATTTAATTGGAAAGAAATTGAGGATCTCAGATCATTTGGAATGTCATACTATCACACTAACCTTCTCCCCTAGTATTCCTCTGAAGAATACAGGGAATGTCCTCTCTTGGGCTTCCTGTAACCCCTACAAAGACAGAGACAGTCATGACAAAACTTTTTAGACGTGGGGTTTTGATAGTAGACCTCATCCCTGTAACTTGGTTTCCAATAATTCCCCCTTTTGCCAATTCACTTTGCATGAAAACTGTTGAATCAAGCTCATATCTAAAACACATTTGTTTGATCCATTTACATTGTTAAACTATTCTTAAAGTAGTCAACTAGCCGTAGGCCTACATGATGACTGATTCTGTAGGCTACATATGTCACACCCTGGCCTTAGTTTTCTTTGTTTTCTTAATTATTTTAGTTAGGTCAGGGTGTGACATGGGGAATGTATGTGTTTTTTGTAGTGTCTAGGGTGGTTGTAAGGTTTAGGGGGTTTATTAGAGTAGTTGGGTTTATGTTTAGTATAGAGTCTAGCTGTGTCTATGGTTGAGTGTAGGTATCTAGGAAAGTCTATGGTTGCCTGAATTGGGTCTCAATTAGAGACAGCTGGTTATTGTTGTCTCTGATTGGGAGCCATATTTAAGGCAACCATAGGCTTTAGCTGTTTGTGGGGAATTGTCTATGTTGAACGTAAGTAGCTTGTGTGTGCACTTTCATTTGTAGCTTCACGGTTGTTTTTGTATAAGTGTTTCATTTCATGTTCATCTTCAAAATAAAGAGAAGATGTATTTTGCACACGCTGCGCCTTGGTCCACTGTCTATCCAGAAGACAATTGTGACAGAATTCCCCACCAACCATGGATCAAGCAGCGTGAGCGGAACGAACAACAGCGGCAAAGTAACCAGGACTCATGGACATGGGAGGAAATATTGGACGGAAAGGGACCCTGGGCTCAACCAGGAGAATTTCGCCGCCCTAAAGCTGAGCTGGAGGCAGCGAAAGAAGAGAGGCGGCGATATGAGGAGGCAGCATGGAAACAAGGCTGGAAGCCCGTAAGTCAAACCCAAAAATTTCTTGGGGGGGGGATCTCGGGTAGTTTAGTTGGGTCAGTCGGGAGACGTGAGCCAACTCCTCCTGTTTACCATAAGGAGCCGGTGAGGGCGGATTTGGAGGAGAGTGACGCAGAGACAGTAAAGGAGTTAATGGAGAAATTGGAGGAGAGAGTTATGAGGGATGTACTAGTTTGGTGCTTTAGGCACGGCATTCGTCCGACTGAACGTGTTGGTGAGTTAATGTCACCGGGAACAGCTCTCCAGACTCGTCCTGAAGAGCGTGCTAGCCGTCTGGTTAAGACAGTGCCTACAGCACACACAAAGCCTCATGTGAGTCTCCAGAGTCCTGTACGTCCTGTTACTGCTCCTCGCACTAGCCCTGTGGTGTGTGTTCCCAGCCCAGTACCACCAGTGCTGACACCACGCACCAGGCTTCCAGTGCGTCTCCAGAGCCCTGTTCCTCTTTCACGCACTCTCCCTGTGGTGCGTGTCTCCAGCCCAGTGCCTCCAGTCCCGGCACCACGCACCAAGCCTCCTGTGCGTCTCCAGAGCCCTGTACGCACTGATCCTTCTCCCCGCACTCGTCCTGAGGTGCGTGCCCTCAGCCCGGTACCACCAGTTCCGGTACCACGCACCAGTCCTATAGTGCGCCTTGAGAACTCAGTGTGCCCTGTCCCTGCTCCCCGCACTAGCCTTGAGGTGCGTGTCTCCAGTCCGGTACCACCAGTTCCGGTACCATGCACCAAGCCTCATGTGCGTCTCCAGAGCCCTGTACGCACTGTTCCTTCTCCCCGTACTCACCCTGTTGTGCGTGCCCTTAGCCCGGTACCACCAGTGTCGGTACCACACATCAGGCGTATAGTACGCCTTGAGAGTCCAGTGTGCCCTGTTGTTGTTCCCCGCACTAGCCTGAAGGTGCGTGTCCTTAGCCCGGTACCTCCAGTTCCGGCACCATGCACCAGGCCTACAGTGCGTCTCAGCCGGCCAGAGTCTGCCGTCTGCCCAACAGTGCCTGAACTGCCCGTCTGCCAAGCGGCGCCTGAACTGCCCGTCTGCCAAGCGGAGCCTGAACTGCCCGTCTGCTCTACGCCGTCTGAACTGTCTGTCTGCCAAGTGCCTCATGAGCTGCCCGTCTGCCATGAGCCTTCAAAGCCGCCCGTCTGCCATGAGCCTGCAAAGCCGCCCGTCTGCCATGAGCCTGCAAAGCCGCCCGTCTGCCAGACAGGAGCCGCTAGAGCCTTCCGCTAGACAGGAGCCGCTAGAGACTTCCGCCAGACAGGATCAGCCAGAGCCTTCCGCCAGACAGGATCAGCCAGAGCCTTCCGCCAGACAGGATCAGCCAGAGCCTTCCGCCAGACAGGATCAGCCAGAGCCTTCCGCCAGACAGGATCAGCCAGAGCCTTCCGCCAGACCGGATCAGCCAGAGCCTTCCGCCAGACCGGATCAGCCAGAGCCGTCAGCGAGCCATGACCAGCCAGAGCCGTCAGCGAGCCATGACCAGCCAGAGCCGTCAGCGAGCCATGACCCTGCAAAGCCGCCCGTCTGCCATGAGCCTGCAAAGCCGCCCGTCTGCCAGACAGGAGCCGCTAGAGCCTTCCGCTAGACAGGAGCCGCTAGAGACTTCCGCCAGACAGGATCAGCCAGAGCCTTCCGCCAGACAGGATCAGCCAGAGCCTTCCGCCAGACAGGATCAGCCAGAGCCTTCCGCCAGACAGGATCAGCCAGAGCCTTCCGCCAGACAGGATCAGCCAGAGCCTTCCGCCAGACCGGATCAGCCAGAGCCTTCCGCCAGACCGGATCAGCCAGAGCCGTCAGCGAGCCATGACCAGCCAGAGCCGTCAGCGAGCCATGACCAGCCAGAGCCGTCAGCGAGCCATGACCCTGCAAAGCCGCCCGTCTGCCATGAGCCTGCAAAGCCGCCCGTCTGCCAGACAGGAGCCGCTAGAGCCTTCCGCTAGACAGGAGCCGCTAGAGACTTCCGCCAGACAGGATCAGCCAGAGCCTTCCGCCAGACAGGATCAGCCAGAGCCTTCCGCCAGACAGGATCAGCCAGAGCCTTCCGCCAGACAGGATCAGCCAGAGCCTTCCGCCAGACAGGATCAGCCAGAGCCTTCCGCCAGACCGGATCAGCCAGAGCCTTCCGCCAGACCGGATCAGCCAGAGCCGTCAGCGAGCCATGACCAGCCAGAGCCGTCAGCGAGCCATGACCAGCCAGAGCCGTCAGCGAGCCATGACCAGCCAGAGCCGTCAGCGAGCCATGACCAGCCAGAGCCGTCAGCGAGCCATGACCAGCCAGAGCCGTCAGCGAGCCATGACCAGCCAGAGCCGTCAGCGAGCCATGACCAGCCAGAGCCGTCAGCGAGCCATGACCAGCCAGAGCCGTCAGCGAGCCATGACCAGCCAGAGCCGTCAGCGAGCCATGACCAGCCAGAGCCGTCAGCGAGCCATGACCAGCCAGAGCCGTCAGCGAGCCATGACCAGCCAGAGCCGTCAGCGAGCCATGACCAGCCAGAGCCGTCAGCGAGCCATGACCAGCCAGAGCCGTCAGCGAGCCATGACCAGCCAGAGCCGTCAGCGAGCCAGGATCCGCCAGAGCCAGCCAGCCAGGATCCGCCAGAGCCAGCCAGCCAGGATCCGCCAGAGCCAGCCAGCCAGGATCCGCCAGAGCCAGCCAGGATCCGCCAGAGCCAGCCAGCCAGGATCCGCCAGAGCCAGCCAGCCAGGATCCGCCAGAGCCAGCCAGCCAGGATCCGCCAGAGCCGTCAGCCAGCCAGGATCCGCCAGCCAGCCCGGTGTTGTCCCTCAGTCCGGAGCTGCCCTCCCTCAGTCCGGAGCTGCCCCTTATCCTGGTGCTGCCCCTTAGTCCGGTGCTCCCACTTAGTCCGGTGCTGCCCCTTAATCCAGTGGGGTTAATTTGGAGGGTGGCCATTTGGAGGAGGGGGGGGGGATTTTGTCACGCCCTGGCCTTAGTATTTTTGTTTTCTTTATTATTTTAGTTAGGTCAGGGTGTGACATGGGAAGTTTGTGTGTTTTGTCTAGTTTAGGGTGTGTGTATTGTTTAGGCGGTGTTGTATAGTATATGGGGTTGTGTTCAGGAGAGAGTTCTAGGAAAGTCTATGGTTGCCTGGTTTGGTTCTCAATCAGAGACAATTAATGACATCTGTCTCTGATTGGGAGCCATATTTAAGGCAGCCATAGGCTTTAGGTGATTGTGGGAGATTGTCTATGTTGAACGTAAGTAGCTTGTGTGTGCACTTTCGTTTGAAGCTTCACGGTTGTTTGTTGTTTTGTATAGTTTGTATAAGTGTTTCGTGTTCATCTTCGTCGTAAAATAAAAGATGTATTTATATCACGATGCGCCTTGGTCCATTCATTCACCTCAAGACGACCGTGGCAGAGGGTCTGTTCATGGCTTGAGCGGAGAGAGCTGGTCAGAGAATGGTAGATGATGGTGATGGAGTTTGTTGATGATCTTGTAGAGAGAAAGTCTGGGAACGAGCCTGAGTCTTATAGCCACCGGATTTCTCTTCCACTCTGGGTAGCACCCACTTGGGTGTTGCCTCAGCGTTTCTGGGCACCAGAAAGCTCAACTCACAAAGTTCCAAATGGTAGCCAGTCGTCCTCACTACGAACACCCCACTGCACCTCTCTGATTCAGAGGGGTTGAGTTAAATGCAGGAGACACATTTCAGTTGAATGCATTCAGTTGTGCAACTGACTAGGTATCTTCTTTCTTTACCTTTCCATCCCAGCATATTCTGTAGTATTCATAGTATATTCATAGTATATTGTGTATATATTCCTACTACCCTTCCTCCTTTTTAAAATATGTTTCTATTACTTGTTGGTATTTATGTCTGTGTGTATGTGTGTGTGTGTTGCACTGTTGAGGAGAGCCTGTGAGTAAGCATTTTGCTGCAACATTTACGTCCTGTATTCTGGGAATGTGACCCATATATTTTGATTTGATGATAGCCAGGCACTAATTAGCTAAATAAATAGTTAGTCTTTTATAAGGTATTATGAGCCAATGGTAACCTATTAGGCATTTATTCAGTATTTTTTCTTCTTTATCTAATACATTTTATTCATTCACAACTAAGATGTTGCTGGGATCAGTATAGGCAGTGTGGTCCCCTGGTCTTCTAGTACCAGAGCTGTGAGAAAGGATGCTTGGCCTAGCAGAGACGGCTCAGTGGCGGTAGGTGCACTGGCGGTAGGAAGAAATCAGAGAAAGAGACACACAAATGTAATGCCAATTCCTTAATATGTAATAGTGATTACCACTTGGGAATGATGTGTTGCTAAAATGCCAGGGCTGAATTTTTGTTGCAGTCAGCCAATGCTTGCCATAACAAAGGGGTTGAATACTTTTTGACTCAAGACATTTCAGCCTTTAATATTTTATTAATTTGTAAAAATGTCTAAAAAACTAAATTCCACTTTTACATTATGGGGTATTATGTGTAGATCAGTGACACAAAAACTCAATTTAATAAATGTTATATTCAGGCTGTAACACAACAAAATGTGGAAAAAGTCAAGGGGTGTGAATACTTTCTGAAAGCACTGTACATATTGGTATGTTTAATCATAGAAATACAGTAGATACATTCTATTATGGTTTTCTTGGTAGCCTATTGGTTTCGCGGTTGTAAATGGAATAGTACATAATGGAAATGTATTTATGGTAGTGTGGGGTTTTTATAAGGTTTTTTGACATGCTTAACTAACTATAAGCTAGTAGGGCTTCTTATGCATTAAAGTTTGAATTGCTGACTCTTGTGAACCTGCATTTTCCATTAGTCTCTACTCTTACCAGTGCTCTGTCTAACCATGAATATCAGCCTGAAATGTGTGTGTGTTAGAGAGAGCGCTGTACTGTATGAAATATGCGTGTGTATTCAACAATGTATCAGTAGTGTGGGCGCTGTACTATGTGGCCGAGACTGTGCTAATCTTAGAGAGACACAGGAGGGGGGTGAATCAGGAGACTGCTGACCAGACAATAACAGATAAACTATACACACGAAAAACATATGTGAGGTTCTGAGTTATGCACTATAACCCAATACTATAACAAACGTGATTAGCAACTGTATTATATGTGATTGAATACTATAACAAACGTGATTTGATATTGACAACCTGTTGGCCTGGGCGTCTGGATGTCTGTGTGTGTGTGCTGGAAGTAACAGTTAGCTCAGATAAGAAGCTGGGACGCTGTAGTTAGCCTTGAGCGAGAACAGTGGACAATGTATACAGGTGCAGATATCTCAGACAGTGTTATAAAACTGTCTGACCTCAGTCTTTGGGGTGAAGGAGCGTAATCTACACAGCAACAGCGTCGGGACATCACATGCGCTAAGGGGCCAGGACTGGCTTAAGGCGCCAACATCAACGATAGGCTGGGTGAGTCTAAACCACGCCCAGTCTCTACTCTGACAGGCCGGCTCGGAAGTTGGAACTAACCTCTGTCACGAGTATAATATAATATTTTTGTCAGAAACAAATCAGTTCTCTGTCTTATCCTGCGTGATGAAACATTGAACCCGTATATACGGAAATTGTATTTGCCATTTATTAACTTTTGAATTAAACAATTATTTTAACCAAGTTCAGGTGTACTATTGTTCCTATCTCAGTTGAACTTTCGCAACCCTAACAGTAGGCTGGCATTGCTTAATTGATTATGTGGGTCTAATTCGATCCACAGAAGTGTATTGTGCCATATCATAACGTGTTACTGAACCCATGAGCAGCATGACTTTCCATGTTTGAAGCGGGCCTGTAAAGGCCTATTTTTTTGGGCAAGACAGCTGTGCATGGCTGCATCTCACTGTAGCAGGCTGTAGACTATGTTTTGGTTATTTGCCTTTTGTTTGCTGCATTTGTTTACTGTTTATGTAACTAGCCTAAATATACTGTAGATTGTGTCATATCTTTATCAATCTGACATTTTGTTTACTAGTCATACTACTTGGTACCACTGTTTTGTTCTGTTCACGTTCATTCGTTGCATTCACAGTCGTGTCAGTAGGCTATTCTAAGCCAAACTGCTATTCAGTAGCCTATTTTTGTTTGCATGCATGAATAACTAGGCTACTAGGCTACTTTAAGCATTTAGTTTGTATTATTTTGGTAAAACATCTGTGTGTACAGCTGCATTCACATAGGCTGTTTGTAATAAGTGAATTACCCTATCTATCTTGTAGCCTATATTCATTACCAAACAGCCTTGCTTTAGTGTGTAGGGCACTGTCCATTGTGCTGATACGCAGCGGAAATACTACAGATTTTGCACCAATACTACCTGTCACTTCAAATGCACTCAATGATCGCTGAGTGGTCACTTCAAATGCACTCAATGATCGCTGGGTCTCAGAATTTGAACTTTATGTTTGTCATATAAGCAGAATTCCATATAATTCCAATGCAAGAACCCCCCAAAAATGTGCCCCCTCATCGATTTCGACTGCCCCCTTAATAAATCTTTCCTGACGCCAGGTGTGCGTGAGCGACCTCGGCCATACGGGTCTGATAAAATGGCAATTCCTAAGACACAATGATCTAAGCCAAATCGATCCATTTGAACTATAGACTCGATGCTGGCGACAGGGGATTTACACATAACCTCAGACATGCACCCTTTTCCATACATTTTTCAGTGTAATCAATACAAAAACTGTCTACAGTCAATCATTTCAAGGTAGGCCTATAGCGATAGAAATGAACTTACTTTTCGGGCCTCGTCGCGTGCCATGCTACAGGTCTAGTCTACGTTGGTCTCCAAAATGAGCCGGTAAAACATCGTACTTCATCTGAGGTTGCCAAAGCTTGAATGCTACTGAATATTAAACTGGCTTAGAAATAAGATTGAAGACAAATTCCAAAATACAATTGAAATTATTGCGTCACAATACCAGGCAGCCGTTGGCAGTGTACCCATGAGTTTACCAGTCAATTTCCAGGGTTAGAGTTCCAAGCCCATTCTATTCATTCTTATTTCTGTGAGCCCAGGCCTACCCCCATTATGGTGTAATTTGCAGTCCACATCATTAAGCATAAATCATAGACCACAGACGCTGAGATGCACTATTTTGCTCAAAATATATAGATTTTACCCTTTGGTGTAAGCTATACAGTACCAGTCAGAAGTTTGGATGCACCCACTCATTCAAGGGTTTTTCTTTATTTTGACTATGTTCTACATTGTAAAATAGTGAAGGCATCAAAACTATGAAACACATATGGATTCATGTAGTAACCAAAAAAGTGTTAAACAAATCAAAATATATTTTATATTTGAGATTCTTCAAAGTAGCCACCCTTTGCCTTGATAACAGCTTTGCACACTCTTGGCATTCTATCAGCCAGCTTCACCTGGAATGCTTTTCCAACAGTCTTGAAAGAGTTCCCACATATGCTGAGCAATTGTTGGCTGCTTTTCCTTCACTCGGTCCAATTAATCTCAAACCATCTCAATTGGGTTGAGATCAGGTGATTGTGGAGGCCAGGTCATCTGGTGCATCACTCCATCACTCATCTTGGTCAAATAGCCCTTACACAGCCTGGAGGTGGGTTAGGTCATTGTCCTGTTGAAAAACAAATGACACTCCCACTAAACACAAACCAGATGGGCTGGCGTATCGCTGGTGTTTCGCTGCAGAATGCGGTGGTAGCCATGCTGGTTAAGTGTGCCTTGAACTCTAAATAAAGCAAAGCACACCCACACCATCACACCTCCTCCTCCATGCTTCACGGTGGAAATCACACATGCAGAAATCATCTGTTCAAATCGCAGGCTGTCAAATCAAAAGGCTCCTTCGATAAAGTTGTTTTTGTTTTTGACATGTCATTTTCACAAGGTTGTGGAGTAACATGTTCAACTACCTATTATTGGCTCGAATTCGGGTTATGCCTTTAGATTGACAAAATTAACAACTAATGCAAGAATTTTCCACTTCTCAAACTCCGCCTTGGTCTTCTTGGTTTGATTCAGAAGCATTCAAGAAAGTCTTGTGATGTTGCTCCTCTTGGTTCAGAAATTCTGATGTAACATTAAGCCTGTTTGAAGATCGACATTTACAGGAAAAATGTACAGGAATCCTAGACTCTCAGCCTGTATCTTTGGTGCTTAGCTATCAATGCTAGTTAGCTAAGTATCTAAAACTGCTGCATCTGAAATAACTATTGTTTAACGTTAAATACAGCCTCAGTGACTGTTCAAGCAAACAACACTGGAGGCCTATTGGAACTAATAAAAAGTATGAAGTTTACAAGTAATTAAATACAAAAAATATAGGCTACTTGGAAAGGACACAATGGCTGCAACTTTTGTCGGTGATGGTGGAAGTGGTTTTGCCGAATGGACCCATACGAGTTTGAGCCTTGAGAAACAGAAAAATATTGAGTAACTACTCTCATTCTACAGGTTTTTAACCTCTAATGCCTCACAAACCCGGATCCGGGAGCACCCCCATCAAAAAAGCTGACTAGCATAGCCTAGCCTAAAGCCACAGGGATATCATATAATAAAATGTTCATGAAATCACAAGTCCAAGACACCAAATGAAAGATACACATCTTGTGAATCAAGCCATCATTTCTGATTTTTAAAATGTTTTACAGGGAAGACACAATATGTAAATCTATTAGCTAACCACGTTAGCAAAAGACACCACTTCTTTACTCCACCATTTTTTTACTCCGTCAGTTGCTATCACAAATTCGACCAAATAAAGATATAAATAGCCACTAACCAAGAAACAACCTCATCAGATGACAGTCTGAGAACATATTTATTGTATAGCATATGTTTTGTTAGAAAAATGTGCATATTTCAGGTATAAATCAGAGTTTACCAAGCGACTAGAATAACTACAGAGACCATCGTGTATTAGCTAATTACTCATCATAAAACATTTCTTAAAAATACACAGCGTACAGCAGATGAAAGACACAGATCCTGTGAATCCAGACAATATTTCAGATTTTCTAAGTGTTTTACAGCGAAAACACAATATAGCGTTATATTAGCTTACCACAATAGCAAATATCACAACAGCATTGATTCAAGGCAAAAATAGCGATAACGTATAAACCACCAAAATATATAAATTTTTTCACTAACCTTCTCAGAATTCTTCAGATGACAGTCCTATAACATCATATTACACAATGCATATAGAGTTTGTTCGAAAATGTGCATATTTAGCGGCACAAATCGTGCTTATACAATGAGAATAGTGTCCAAAACCTCAAGCAATCTGTCCGGCGCCATCTTGGAGAGGCACCTATTCTAATCGAAAACTATTCATAAACTTGACTAAAAAAATACAGGTTGGACAGCAATTGAAAGACAAATTAGTTCTTAATGCAATCGCTGGGTTACATTTTTAAAATTAACGTTACTTCAAGCATACAGCGTGCGCTAAAGCGAGACCGCACCATAATTCATGGCGGAATTATTATTTGACATTTGTCAACATAAGTACGAATTAACAGCATAAAGACTGCTTACTATTTCCTGAGCTTCCATCAGAATCTTGGGCAAGGTGTCTTTTCTCCAGAACAATCGTCTTTTGGTTGAAAGATGTCCTCTTGTCCTGTCGAAATAGCCGCTAACGTTAGCCACCCACTGGAGAAGTGTCCAACTCGTGAAAGCGTATGACAAAGAAATCCAGGAAAATCGCAATACATTGATATAAACGGCTATAAATCGGTTTAAATTAACAACATTATGATGTCTTTAACAACTATATCAAATAAAAACAGAGCCGGATATAACTAAGAGCTAAAACAGGAGCTTCTAGCACGACATACCAAGATACTCCCTGCGTCAGAGCGAAGAGTCAAAAGAGGGGACACCTCGTTTCCAAGCAATTTATAAACTTTCAGATCTGCCTAGAGACTCCATTTCAAGTCCCTCTATTCGCTGACACCCAGGGGATGGCGTATGCAGTGCATCTCAACCAATAGAGGACAGGCAAATTAATAAACTGTTCTGGGAACAGCGAGCAGATTTCAGCATTTTCAAATCCTCAAAGGAAAATTGCTCTAAGTCCAGTTCTGTTTCACTCACAGACATAATTCTAACAGTTTTAGAAACTAGAGAGTGTTTTCTATCCAATAGTAATAATAATATGCATATTGTACGAGCAAGAATTGAGTACGAGGCAGTTTAATTTGGGCACTATTTTTTCCAATGGTGAAACAGCGCCCCCATATTGACAAGAAGACAAGAGCAACACATAGCAGGGAGCTCCAATATGATCAGTAAACTAGACCGGTTATATAGATCGCTGAAAATGACTGTCAATCATTTCTTGTATTAGTCATCTCAGGGATGGTACATGAAAGATGTAGCAGAAGCAATTTCCGGTTTAACTCCTCACTAAACAGTCTATAGACATGAAATCATAAAATTACACAACTGAGTAGGACAAAATAAAACCACCAAAACTCGCAATCGGAAAAAAACTGTCCGTGAAATCCAAGTCATCTAACCAAAGGTAATAACTGCAGGCAAGCGCGAAATGGATTCAATAGGGTTGGTTGTTTGAAGAGTTAAAATGAAAGACTATTTTTAAATTCGTTTTCAAATGATTTGTTCTGCTTTTAAATTAGTTTTGCTCCTTTTGTTTACAAATCTACAAACGATTCTCTCAAAATCCATCACTTCATTCTTCACATTTTCAACTTTATTTCTGATGTTTACAATTTATTTTATTTTGAATTCAACACTTAATGCGTGAAATTGACCCCATATTTTTTCCCCAAACAATATACAATATTGTTGCATTCCCTCCCCACCCCCATAACATCATAATAAACATCAAGGGCGTTTTACTAAGACATATGCCATGTACACAACTGATAACTGCTCCCAAAAAAACAGGACACTGCCCTTGCCACCAAACTATACTTGATTTTCAGCACAGGGAAACACCTAAAATGAATAATATATTTACGTGATCAAGACAAAGGAGATGATTGTGGACTACAGGAAAAAGAGGACCGAGCACGCCCCCATTCTCATCTACGGGGCTGCAGTGGAGCAGGTTGAGAGCTTCAAGTTCCTTGGTGTCCACATCACCAAAAAACTTACATGGTCCAAGCAAGACAGTCATGAAGAGGGCATGACAATGCCTTCTCCCCCTCAGGAGACTGAAAAGATTTGGCATGGGTCCTCAGATCCTCAAAAGGTTCTACAGCTGCACCATGGAGAGCATCCTGACTGGTTGCATCATTGACTGGTATGGCAACTGCTTGGCTTCCGACCGCAAGGCACTACAGAGGTAGTGCGTACAACCCAGTACATCCCTGGGGCCAAACTTCCTGCCATCCAGGACCTCTATACCACGCGGTGTCAGAGGAAGGCCCTAAAAATTGTCTAAAACTCCAGCCACCCTAGTCATAAACCGTTCTCTCTGCTACCGCACGGCAAGCGGTAACGGAGCGCCAAGTCTAGGTCCAAGAGGCTTCTAAACAACTTCTACCCCCAAGCCATAAGACTCTTGAACATCTAGTCAAATGGCTTCCCAGACTAATTTCAGTTTCCTTCCTGTATGACTGGCAGGGTATTCAGGGCTGTGTGGTGATCAGTGTCCAACTACAACAGTTGGTTCCAGGCCCATTGACTAACTGGATGATGCTAGGATTCTCCAGTAGTGGAATGGTTAGTTGTCTGGTTGTGAAGGAGAGTCTGTGAAAGAGCTGTCACTAAAGCCTTGTTCACCCTGCAAGCATTCCAGGTGAAGCAGGTTGAGAGAATGCCAAGAGTGTGCAAAGCTGTCATCAAGGCAAAGGGTGGTTACTTTGAAGAATCTCAAATCTCAAATCTATTTTGAATTGTTTAACACTTTTTTGGATACTACATGATTCTATATGTGTTTTTTCATAGTTTTGATGTGTTCACTATTCACGACATTTGGAAAGTTGACCAACAAATTTCCTGTTTCCATCAGGCCTATTTTTTATCTACCATGCACTTTACTCGCAGTAAAAGGGGTTGGATGGAAACTTGATAAGTGTGACCATTTACGGTATCTAGTTGTTGATTCTAAAGAGCAGAAATGTGTGTCTTACTACTCACAATCTTTCCAGTGCCTAATTGGTCTGTGGGTGGAGATTTTTAGGTTGAATGTGGCAAAATGTCCTGCAGGTCACATTCTACATATTCCTTCATATTCCTTTGGAAGTCGGGTAGTATGGCAGATATTAGCTCTGGGTGGTTGGCTGTGAGCAGGCCCTGCAGGAGACATGGAGAGGGACAGAACCGGGGAGGGTGACCTCAGGTTAACTACAGGTTACTTAGAGGGTAGGTCATAGACTACGACTAAGAAGCGTTATGAGGACGTAGCACAACTCCACATGCACATACATTTAAAGAGGATCCCTGGGCTTTGATGGAAAGTAAAGGGGTTGCAGAAGGAGGTGGAGCTGGTCAAGCATGGTGCACAAAGACCACTATCTCACAATCAATCCCCAGCCACCATACACAATGACATATAGCATCTTTGTTTAAGTTTGTCCATTTTAAGAGGCCTCTTTTTGGCCATAGACGGCATATGTCCATAACTGCACCTTCTGATTTGGCCTGGTTTTTATTGGATTGCTCCTCAAGCGGCCATGACAGAAGCCAAACGTGAGTTGGCTTGGGGGTGTGGTTTGATGTGGGTGTTCTCGAGTGTGTCCTTGCCACCTTCAAGACCCAGGAGTAGAGATCAACACCAGGGCAAAATGGAGTGTTAAAAAAATATGTTGTTGTTATAGTTTACTCATGTTCTCTGTACCAGACAACACAGTGCCTAACACCTCTTTGCTCTAAAATAAGACCTTGTCCAGGGTCAGGAGTTTTCCCTGGTCCGTTCATGTGGTCAGGAAAACCTCCTTACCCTGCTCATACTTTACAGATATGCCGCTGGGTCAAGGTCAGATCCCATTCCTTTAGCATCACTGTGCTTCCTCTATGTATGAAGGGAGTGAATACTGAATATACATTGCTTTTACACTCTTTGGTTTACTGCTGCTGGCGAGTGTATGTAGTGACCCGCAGTCTAAACTCAGGGGCACTCTCAAATTCCAAATGGGGTTTGAAGGCATTTGTCGGTCCACTTCATCCTTGCGCAGAAGAAATACACTCATGGCTGTGCTTTTAAAGAAGATACATGCTTTTAGTATGGAAAATGTTATCCCAAGAGAGGAGCCAACCCCCAGCTGGCTGGATGTCCTTTGGTTGGTGGACCAATCTTGATACACACGGGACACTGTTGAGCGTCAAAAACCCAGCAGCGTTGCAGTTCTTGACAGACTCAAATCGGTGTGCTTGGCACCTACTACCATACCCCATTCAAAGGCACTTCAATACTTTGTCTTGCCCATTCACCCTCTGAATGGCACACATACACAATCCATGTCTCAATAGTCTCAAGGCTTAAAAATCCTTCACTAACCTGTCTCCTCCTCTTCATCTACACCAGGGGTCGGGAACCTTTTTGACTAAGAGAGCCATGAAAGCAAAACATTTGGAAATGTATTTCAGTGAGAGCCATATAATATATTTTAAAAGTGAATTCAACTAAATGTCAGTATAATAAGCCTCTGAATTTGTCGAAGTGCCGCTTTACATTCAACCATTTCATCGATGTAATTTTGTCATTGCAAATTAGACACACCGCAGAACCTGCTATCTCCACAAAGGCGAATTCTTCGGTCCATTCGTCCTGAAATGTACGATACTCGTCATCTTTTTTTCTTTTCGCCATCTTCTTTGTCGAAGGGTTAGCTTTGAGCTAATGACCGAGCAGACTGATTCAAAAGGAGGCGTTTACCTGTTTTACCTAGCAACGGCCAACGTAGGCCAGTATCATTTATTAAAATAATGGACAATTGCTCCTGCAGCCCTGAACAGGACATGAGCAGTGAAAAATTGATGGATGGATTAAAACAAATGAGAATAGGCCTCCCGGGTGGCGCAGTGGTCTAGAGCACTGCATCGCAGTGCTACCTGCGCCACCAGAGTCTCTGGGTTCGCGCCCAGGCTCTGTCGCAGCCGGCCGCGACCGGGAGGTCCGTGGGGCGACGCACAATTGGCTTAGCGTCGTCCGGGTTAGGGAGGGTTTGGCCGGTAGGGATATCCTTGTCTCATCGTGCTCCAGCGACTCCTGTGGAGGGCCGGGTGCAGTGCGCGTTAACTGAGGGGGGCGGGTGCACGGTGTTTCCTCTGACACATTGGTGAGGCTGGCTTCCGGGTTGGAGGCGCGCAGTGTTAAGAAGCAGTGCGGCTTGGTAGGGTTGTGCTTCGGAGGACGCATGGCTTTCGACCTTTGTCTCTCCCGAGCCCGTATGGGAGTTGTAGCGATGAGACAAGATAGTAATTACTAGCGATTGGATACCACGAAAATTGGAGAGAAAAGGGGTTAAAAAATGTGAGAATATTTTGTTTTATCTGCGAGCCAGATGCAATCATCAAAAGAGCCACACCTGGCTCGGGAGCCATAGGTTCCTGACCCCTGATCTACACTGTGAAATCAATAAGGGATCATAGCTTTCACCTGGATTCACCTGGTCCATCTATGTCATGGGAAGAGCACTCATGTTTTGTACACTCAGTGTATATTACACTGCTAATTAATTTGGCAGGCAGCAATGTTGTATTTCACACTAGAAACTCTGAATTCAATATACTGTATATGATTCATCAAGCCCTTCTCTGCCAAGGCAGAGTTTGAGGAAGATGTAAGTACGCATTTCACCTGTTCTACTCAGCGCATGGGATAAATACATTGATTCGATTTTCTGATAGAATATATTTGTTGCCATCTTGAGGCCTTTTCTACCTCTTTCAGGGCCGTGCCAATTAAATAAATATGTGAATGTCATGCAACTTCAGACCTTCTAACACCAATATAGCTTTTGTTGAGCAAGCAAATATCGCCATCAAGTTGACATACATCAATTCACTTTTACTCATTTACATTATTTCTACTATAATATAAAGCTCCATAATGAATATCTTAATACTGCACTATGGATACCATTATATACCCTTATAGAAGTCATAAAATGACTAAGCCTAGTTCATACCCTTCGTGTGCAACACAAGAACGCTTCACAAAATGCTGATCCTGCGTTCTTGTGTAGAGTGTTTTTTGTGTAGCTGCTTGTAGTTATTTCTTGTGTACGTATGTAGGGTATAAACTACGCTTTAGTCCCATGTCATGAAATGAATACCTAAATTAAAATGAAAAATTATGAAAGATACAATATTAAACAAAATCTGCAATACAAATGGTTTATTAAAACGTCCATTAAAAAGTATGTAAGTGATTGAAAAATAAAATATATAGTTCCTCAAATTCCAAAAAGTTCAGCACCACTTTTCTAATCGGAAGAGTAGAAGCTGCTGTCGGCCTACCCTCCTTGTAATTCTTTAATTTAGGCTAAATATCTACATCAAATTCAGAGGCTGCAATGGACGTGGATCAATGATTACAATAGGGAGATGGCATCAGATGTACAGCACATCTAAATTGGTTGGGCTTCTTAGCTTATCTTCCTAATCACAGGAGAAGCTGTAGATGTCTGAATGACATTTAGAAGCTCACATTCCTAGTTACAGGAGTGGGAGCTAATAAAGGATCAAAAGACCCAGATGGAATTTTGGTGTTGAGTAGCCTATAGTGGATCTTCCTTAAGGAGTATAAACTAATGGTAAGCTAGTCCACTGACAGCCTGGTTCAAATAGAGCAGCATTAGGGGACTCAAAATGAAAACAGAAATTAACAACAAAAATAAAAATGTTGTATTGAGGCCAGTTGTGGTGTTCTCCTCAGATGTAGCCTGGCAAAAGCAACTGACATGGGCTGCACGTCATCCAGGCTATCCATCAGAGGACCCAGAGGACTTGCAGGTGACCAAGCGTTTCCAGGCCTTCTGGACTCCCCAGAAGAAGCCCCGGATGCCTTTCCTCATCTTGGATAATTTAACTGGCAAGAAGATGAAAATATGTAAGAATTTCAGATGGACAATTGTCTGATAAAACAATAATTTATTACTTCTTTATATATAATTGTCCCATAAGAACATTTCCTCCCAGGAACACTCACTCATAGGTGGAGAATCCACAGCAATGTACATCTCTGGCTGGTCTGTAGTGTCTTTAAGGACAATGCTCATCTTGGACTGTGATCAGAATTCAAAGATGCACAATTAAACATCAATTTCACTTCCTTTACATATTCCTATAATTATACAACTATATTTACTGGTGCCGATATCAAAAAGCACAACCAATGACCATTCAAGAGTAATCTGAGCTTGTCTTACCTTTCTGCCGGTGGCATAATGCACACCCTCAGATTCCGCATCCTCCACATCATCCCTGCATGAGTCTTCAAGGTCTGAGGTCTTGTGGTCATATGGGTTGGGCACTGAGGGTTTCAAGATGGCCAGTAGCTTGTGGGAAACAATGTCAGAGACAAAGGAAAGCATCTCCTGGTCCTCAAATAAATCGTCAATTTTCAAGGAGCGTTTCAAACGCTTGACCTTCCCAAGGTCAGTGTAGATGGCATCTGCCAGCTTCGATGTCATCTTAGAATTGAAACTTTTTTGCTGGCTTCCCATTTCCTCAATCAGATATTTGGCCACCTCATCATCGAACAATCGGATCAGCTCAGTCACCAGATCACTGATCTGGATGCGCTGATGTTTGTTGGTCATTTTTGGCATACGGCATATCTTCTTGACAAGCTTCATCAGGACTTCTTCTAAAATAACCTCCCTAATGAAGCTGCTGGAACCGGATGTCACTTGATCCACAGTGGACCACTCCGGCTGTTCAATCTCAGTCTTGATGCTGCTCTGCTCAGCTTTCTTATTCAAAGATTGACGGGTTGTCATTTCATTAAACAAGGCTGTCAATTCTTTCAAGTTGAGTGTAGATTCCAGATTTTTGGTGCCTTGAAGTTTGGATGGTGCATCCATAATTCCGTTTGTGACAAGACAGACAATGTCCTTGTGCAGCTTGGGTGCCTTGTGGCACAGTATCTTCTGTAGGGCTTCCTCTGTGCCATAGCGTTGCATCAACTTTCTATGCACAGACAGCACCAACTGAAAGATGTCTGTTGCCTTCAGGCAGACATTTGCTTCCCTCCACCTGTTAGTCACCCTCACCCACAGAGCACTGGACAGCTTGTTGGTCACATCCTCAACTAGGGTCCAGCTGGCCAGTTTATCCTGGGTCCGAGGAACAATCAGAGCGCGCAGCCGGACAATGATATCCATCACCGCCTCTACGTGAACAATAATATACACCGGTTGGGATGCCTTCACCTCAGCCGAGCCACATCGGCTCTTAACCGTGACCTTGTCCTGGTCTGTCCTTAGGCAGATGTCTGAGGAGAGCGGCCGGACAGAGACTTTAGGTACGATTGAACCCAGACGGTTGACTTCCCTGGTGACTGCACTCGCAATGGCTGTTGTCATCTCCCCGCTGCCGCGCCTCAAAGCTCGCCTCAGAGCATCAGGAGAGCCCATGTGCTCCTCCAGCTCTCTGCAGAGGGCACTTACAATCCTTGCACTTGAGGGGCGGGAGTACGGCGTCTTGAGATCCTTGGTCAATTCCAATGCGGAGGTAACGTCTGGGGAATCGGACAGGTCCCGAAGGACAGAAACCACCATGTCCATTGCCACATCAGAGAGAGTGGTGGTTGGGGATGGCACATGTGATGCAAAGTCCTCTGAGTGAAGTTCATACCCATGAAGCAGCTTGGTGATCAGGTCTACAACCACCTCTGGTGTGGAATGTAGACTGGGAGAGTTGTTGGCGGAGGTCTCAATCATACAGGATTCAATTTCACTCAAAGCCCTTCTGACCATGATGTTTGTCTCAGAGTCATCGGGTACATGGTTCTCTTTGAGAGGTTTGATACCTGCCTCACACAGCTCTTTCACATGAATGTTCTCGGAAGACATCACTGCTTCTTGAATAGTAGGTTGTTGATTGGCTATGGTTGTAGCCATGATTGTCCTTACCATCAGAGGACAAAGCTTCGCAATCAGTTCATACTGTGGCTTAAAGCTCTCAGAGCGGCTGTCGTTCATGGGTAACTCAGGGATGTCAAGGCCCTGAAATAGCATCTTCCGTATCAGTTTGCCCACTACACCCTCCAGCAGGCAATTAGTAGGGCTCGGGGTCTCATTCCCTCTGTCACTGGAAGGTAAATCTTGCTTCTTGTGAAGGCCATGAATGGCCTCACTTTGCGCAATACAACCCTCAACAGGCAACTCCTCTACTGCAATCGTGTGCACAACCACATTGACATTGTTGGTGTGGGGTCCAATCAAAAGCTTTTTATAGGCTGGGTCTGTGACATATTGTAAAACACTCCCGCCTGTCTTTAAGTTCTGAGCTTTATCTCCAAATGTCCTATCCAGGAGACACAATACTGACTCAGATAGTGGGTCAGTGAACTCCTGGAGCTCTAGGCTGCTCTCAACTTCGAAGGGGCTGAGGCTGCAGCTGATCTGGGAGCTGTAATAAGAAGCCTGCAGCTCTCTCTTGGACTCCAATGTGTCATGCAGCTTTGGATATAAGGCATCTGCAATGGAGTCTGTGAGCCGCTCATCCAAATTAACAGAGAAAATATTGTTCAGGCTTTTGTTGGAAGCCTCCTCTTTGGTTTTCCTCAGGATGTCCCGCACAGCTTCCCTTGGGGCAGAACCAGAAGTGCAAGCATGTCCATTGGATGGTGTCTGGGTGCCAGTAAGGGATTCCTTGATCAAGAAACTCTGGAGTTCAGTGGCCACTTCCTTACACATCTCCCTTCTGATCTTCAGAACAGCAGGTGTCAGTGTAGCTTTCTCTGAGGTCAAAGGTGTCAGAACTCTGGTCAAAGTTGAGGGGCATCTGAGATGATCACCCAGACCCTCTAAGTCATCAGAGCAGGACACCTTGGCAACTTGAAATAAAACCGAACTAATAAGGTTCTGAGCCACAGCAGATGATTTTGCTGATGCTGCCTGGAGTGTCTCTAAACTAACCTGCTTGGAGGCAGCCATCTTTGTTGTTGCCCTGGTAATGATGTTACTCACAGGCTTGATGGAGTAGCTCATAAACTGGGATCTCAGGCTTTCAAAGACTCCCTTCACTCTTTCTGCCTTCAGGTCTTTGTCAGTGGCAAATACACACGACTGAACAGCATGGAGAGATACAGGGAGAGGAAAGCCCAAGGGTGAAGCCACATCTGTGATATGGATGGAGGACTCTGAGGGTGTCCCATCAAGGCGCCTCTGCAGCAACTTTATCATCTCCAGGACTCTGGCATTGTCCTGTGGTGAGATGGAGCACTCTCCTGAGAGGTTCTCACTGTCTAGTGTGTTCTGGATTCCAAGCAGTGTTGTGCTGAGTATCCTCCTGTCATGGGGAAGCACTCCCCTCAGTGCAGAAGAGGACCGGCTCTGTGGTGCTGGTGTGCTGCATGGTGTTGATGCACCAGAGACGTCACTTCCACTGTCATCATCTTTTTTGGTCCTCATTATAATAAGGATTTCGTCAATGATCTCATCACTGTAGACTTCTAAGTCCTCTGTGATAACATGGGCCGTTGGGGTGGCAATACTCAGAGTACGACCCCCAAGAAGTTTGAAGGACGTCTCCGACCCACTGCCAAGAGGGCCAACAGACACACATTGCAGTGTTTCGCTGGATGATGAGGAACAACTGGAGGAGAGATCAAGCAGCTCCTCGTCCAAAGTCGGAGAGGAGGAAAAAATTCCCTCCATTTTCAGGACAGAGATAACATCCGCAAGTGTTGAATCTACAAGGTCCTCACCTAATGGGCTACTCCTTAAGTGGCTGACAAACACCCTTGTAGGAGAATGGGAGACTGTGGTGGGAGATGGAGAGCCCTTCTCACCAATCACACTTGACCGCGGCTCCACAATTGCTAAAGACTGGGAGATGACGGAACATACAAGTCCGCCAGCCCGCTCAATAATGGAGGGGAGGGAAACATCCAAAGGGGCTGGAGGTGTCACACTCCCTCCTTGGCCATTTCTATCTTGGCTGAGGCAGATCGACGAGACCTCAGTAGCATATTGATTCTCCCGCTTAGGGCTCCTGCTAGAGTCAGGTCCAGGAACAGTTGAAATAGAGCTCACAGCCAGGGAGCAAGGAATGTCACTCCTTCTGCCTAAAAGCTTGATAGAGCATGAGGAGGGGCGGCTGCTGGAGGGGAGGTTGGTGTTGGTCTCTTCGCTGGAGAGTAAGGAGGAGAAAGGGGCCAAGGTCAGTTTGACAGGGATGACATGCCCACGACCTACCACAGCAGATAAGGTTCCAGAGTAGTCAGTGGCAGTAGGTGGTTTAGCAGATTGTAATTTAGCAAGTAGTGGTTTAGCAGATTGTAGTTTAGCAGGTGGTGGTTTAGCAGATTGTGGTTTAGCAGGTGGTGGTTTAGCAGATCGTAGTTTAGCAGGTGGTGGTTTGCCAGATTGTGGTTTAGCAGATCGTAGTTTAGCAGGTGGTGGTTTAGTAGGTGGTGGTTTAGCAGATGGTGGTTTAGCAGATGGTGGTTTAGCAGGTGACGGTTTAGCAGGTGACGGTTTAGCAGGTGACGGTTTATCAGATGGTGGTTTAGCAGGTGATGGTTTAGCAGGTGGCGGTTTGGCAGATTGGGGCCTGGTAGAACGTGGCCAAGTAGCCAGGAGGTTCTTAGTAGAGATCTGACTGGAGGAAGAGTGTGCTCGTTCCTCACTGGACAGAGAACTGCTGCTACAACAAGTTTTGACTGGTTCTTCAATGGAGATTGGGGAGGACTTACTGTCAGGACTCTGAGTGAGACAGATCACATTGACTTTGGAGAGTAGGGAGGTACAGCTGACAGAGCCCTGGGTTGAATCTTCGTTGGTGTCTTTGCTGATGGAGAGCATACTCTCTGCATCACTTTCTGAAGCTCTCAGCCTTTTAAGGTCAACCAAGGCAGGGATCAGGATGCTATTTACCTCCTCCAATACTGAGCTAGTTATGTGCCCAATCATGAGCAGCAAGTCCCTAACAGTAATCTGTATTAATGAAAACAGAAAGGTACATCAACGGAATTGATTAAGATTTACAGTATGTTGGAAATCAAAACACATGTTAATCCATATCCAAAATATTTTTAAAGTAAATATAACAAGTATACCTTTCATTTTTTGTTGTTGCAATTATTCTATATTAAATGTGTGGTCTCCATTGTTGCAACTTAATCATCTTCCTCATCTAGACTTTTTACATTTACCAAAGTGGCAAACGCATATTACATCATATCATCCAAATACAGTGGCAAGACAAAGTATATGAACCCTATTGGAATTATCTGAATTTCTGCATGAATTGGTCATAAAATTAGATTTAATCTTCATCTAAGTCACAACAACAGATTAACACATTCTGCTTAAACTAATAACACACAAATTATTGTATTTCTCTTGTCTCTACTGAATACATCATTTAAACATTCAGTGTAAGTTGAAAAAAGTATGTGAACCCCGAGGCTAATGACTTCTCCAAAAGCTAATTGGAGTCAGCTAACCTGGAGTACAATCATTGAGACGAGATTGGAGATGTTGGTTAGAGCTGCCTGCCCTAAAAAAACTCACAAAATTTGAGTTTGCTATTCACAAGAAGCATTGTCTGATGTGAACCATGCCTCAAACAAAAGAGATCTCAGAAGACCCAAGATTAAGAATTGTTGACTTGCATAAAGCTGGAAAGGGTTACAAAAGTATCTCTAAAAGCCTTGATGTTCATCACTCCACGGTTACACAAACTGTAGATAAATGTAGAAAGTTCAGCGCTGTTCCTACTCTCCCTAGGAGTGGCCGTCCTGCAAAGATGACTGCAAGAGCACAGCGCAGAATGCTCAATGAGGTTAAGCAGAATCTTAGAGTGTTAGCTGAAGACTTAAAGAAATCTCTGGAACATCCTAACATCTCTGTTGACGAGTCTACGATACGTAAAACACTAAACAAGAATGGTGTTCATGGGAGGACACCATGGAAGAAGCCACCGACTGTCCAAATAAAAACATTGCTGCACGTTTGAAGTTTGCAAAAGAGCATCTGGATGTTCCACAGCGCTACTGGCAAAATATTCTGTGGAGAGATGAAACTAAAATTTTGTTGTTTGAAAGGAACACACAACACTGTGTGGAGAAAACAAAAGCACAGCACACCAATATCAAAACCTCATCCCAACTGTAAAGTATGGTGAAGGGAGCATCATATCATGGTTTGGAGCTGCTTTGCTGCCTCGGGGTCTGGACAGCTAGCTATCATCAATGGAAAAATGTATTGCCAAGTTAATCAAGACATTTTGTTGGAGAATTTAAGGTTGTTCGCCAATTGAAGCTCAACAGAAGTTGGGTGATGCAACAGGACAACGACCCAAAACACCGAAGTAAATAAACAACAGAATGGCTACAACAGAAGAAAATATGCCTTCTGTAGTGGCCCAGTCAGAGTACTGACCTCAACCCGATTGAGATGCCGTGGCAGGGCCTCAAGAGAGAGCTTCACACCAGACATCCCAAGAATATTGCTAAACTGAAACAGTTTTGTAAAGAGGAATGGTATAAAATTCCTCCTGACCGTTGCGCAGGTCTGATCTGCAACTACAGAAAACGTTGAGGTTATTGCTGCCAAAGTAGGGTCAACCATTTTTTAAAACCAAGGGTTCACATAAACTCAGCAAAAAAAGAAACGTCCTCTCACTGTCAACTATATTTATTTTCAGCAAACTTAACTTCTTCTTAATAGGGGGGGCGCTGTTTTCACTTTGGGGAAAAATCGTGCCCAAATTAAACGGCTTCGTACTCTGTTCTAGATCCTACAATATACATATTATTATTACTATTGGATAGAAAACACTCTGAAGTTTCTAAAACTGTTTGAATTATATCTGTGAGTAAAACAGAAATCATTTGGCAGCAAACTTCCAGACAGGAAGTGAACATTCTGAAAAAGGGGCTCTGTGTCAGGGCCTGCCTATTCAACTGGCTTATATTTATGGATCTGTATGCACTTCATACGCCTTCCACTAGATGTCAACAGGCAGTAGAAGGTTGAATGGGTGTCTAGCTTGATGTGAGGCCGAATGAGAGCTTTTGGAGTAACAGGTCCGCTCTTTTGTCAGTAGTCAGCTGTGCACAAGGGAACCTCACATTGTCTTCTGAAATGCGTTCGGTTTACACGACGAAATGCTCCGGCTCTGATTTTATTGGATACATATGAGAAAAACATCATAAAGTAGGATTTTTCAACCGAGTTTGACCAGTTTATTCAACGTTTATTGGGACTTTTGGAATTTTTCGTTCCAGGCGCAAACATTTCTTGGACACGTGAGCTCCACATGGCTAGCCAAAGTTGCTAATTCGACAGAAGAAATGGACATTCTAAAAAAAAAAAAAACGATTTATTCTGGAACAAGGACTCCTTGCACAACATTCTGATGGAAGAACATCAAAAGTAAGACAATATTTATGATGTTATTTCGTATTTTATGTTGGCTCCAACAAGGTGGAGAATTGTAGGGCGCTGTCTCACAATATTGCATGCTGTA